>NW_017971533.1:0-255747 GCF_001883845.1 Diplodia corticola
CCCCCAATTCCTATACCCATCCTCCCAATTCCCTTCTTCCCAGCCAGTAGAATGCCAACAAAGAGAGGAAAACATAGATGAGCAACAAGATGAGCAACAAAGCAGAAACGACTGAGTAAAACCTAAACAATGACGACACACACAAGGCTAATGGGGTAGTAGCAGAGAGAAAAGACAAAGAAAAAAAAACACAAGCAAACAGATGCCAACAACATCTCCCTCGCCAACCTACCTGCTTTCTTGCCCATCATGTCTGCCGGCCGGCCGGGCGCCCGTAGGTGTCGCCACTTCCCGGCCGCCTCGCTCGTCATGTCCCCGTCGCGGGATGGATCGAAAGGAAGGAAAGAAGGAAGGGATGAAGGGCGAGATGGAAAGAAGACCGCGCGGACAAGCGAGAGAAGCACCGTTGGCATCTCATTGCCCGTCCCCCGCCTTCCGCTTCATTCAGCCGTCCGGTCAGTCCATCTGGGCAAACCATAAAAGGTTGGTGGAGCGCCAATAGCACTGGGACAAGCCAAACGAGCAAAGAACAATGCCGGAAACGATGCCGGAAAGAAAAAAAGACCACCAACGCCACCTCTTGCTTCTCTCCCCCCTCCGCATGCCAACGGAGCTTATGGCCCAGCCACGCCCAGCTGCCGTCCTGCGTGTGTGTGCGTAAGAGCTGCGCCTCACGCATCTCACACTCCCCCCCATCTGGGATTTCTCTCGCACCACCCCCAGCCACTACTCCTCGGCTGCGGCAGAGCAAGCCATTGTCATCATCATTATCATGTCTTGGGGTTGTACTTGTCTTTCCAGATCCTGTGAACCGGCAAAAGTCAAAAATGTCAGCAGATCCGTAATCCCACAACACATGGTAGCAGTAAGAAGATTGAGACAAAAAAAAAAAGAACGGGGGACCAGGTCCCCCGCCCGCCTGCGCTCTCCCCCTCTCCTCACTCGTGCCGAACTATTAGCACAGCCATCCACGTCTATATCTCGTCTAGTTTTCCAGCACATCACCGTCCAAGGCGTGCACGAAACCAGATCGAGGAACATGGTGCAGACGGGATGGAGTGAGAAAAACCAGGGCTGCATAAGCAATACATTGCTCGCTCCCGGAAAGGATGGGAGAGGAGACAGATCGGCCAGGGGAGGGCAAAAGCGGCGAGCGGGTTGGATGGATAAGCAGAAAACAAGGGTAACGAAACGAGAGGAGAGAGAGAGATTCAACAGAAACCGAAAGGGAAAAGGGAAAACAACACAGAGGCAGGGGATATTTTCTCAATCTCTTGCGGTTCCGCGCGTTGCTCCGGTTGCTTGCTCCTGCCTCTGTGCCGTGCGCGGGCACCTGCCGTCTGGTACCAGTGCTTTCTCTCTCGTTCCCGGCGGTTCCCCGCTGCTGGCGCCCCATCTGGGATCGGAATCGCGAGAGCGTACGCAAGATGGCCCGCCAGACCAGCACCACCGGCGGCGCACCCGGTCGGCAGGCTCGACGAACCTGCCCGTCATCGCGCGATCCAGGCTGGTGGTGTGGGTGGTGTGGTGTGCACGCGTGTTTGGCCGGGGACAAGCGAACGGGCAGCGGAGCGCGCACCACTGCTGCACTGCCACGTGTATGCGCGGCAGAGGCAGGAGCGGCGAGCCAAGCGGCGGGCCAGGCAGGCTCTGAGGTGACTGCAGGGTAGGGCGCATGCGGCCGGCTTGGACGCTGTAGCTGGTGCATGGCTTGGGAGGGGTCGGTGCAGACTGGCACGCTGGGCAGGTGGGTGGGGGCCGAGGCGTGCCTCTTCTCCTGCGGCGGCGCTAAGCGAGCGAGGCCGCGAGGGCGCGAGGGCGCGAGGGCGCGAGCGAAAGAGCCGTGGCAGTCGGAGCAGAGGCTGATGACTTGTTGGTGCCGCCCGTCGGAGCTGTGTACGCGACTCCCGCGACTCCCGCCCACAGCCAATGCTTGCCAGCACCCCCCCGGCCCTTGACACGCGCTAGCCCGCTCTGCGCCGCGGCAACGCTGCCGGCCGGCTGTGCCCGTGACGAAGCCACAGCTGGCTCCACGCCTGTGTGCTGTTGAGAGAGAGTCCTGCCGCTCGCTGCCGCCCGCTGCCATCGCCATCACCGCCGCCCTCGCCGCCGCCTCGCCAGCCGCCTCGCCAGCCGCGGCACGAACGCGGCCAGGGTCCGCAAGGTGGATTCCGATGACGCAGTGCGATCATTTGCGGGCTGGCGTGGAACCCGCTTCCCGCAAAGCCGCCATCTCCGCCATCTGCCGGTAACGTGACGTGACGGCCGAGCATCGAGTGACGAGCCTGTCCTCTCCTACCTACCTCCTGCGCATGACAGGGCAGGCATCGGGGCAGAGCCATCGGACCAGAGCGCCATCGGGGCAGAGACATTGGGGCAGAGACATCGGGGATATGAAACCAAACGGGCGCGTGTGCTGGGTGAAAAACGAGAGAGCATGCTTACCAGGTGTTGCCAATCGTCTTGTTTCCCTTCTCCTCCGCCAATCGAAGGAACTGTGCGGCTTTGAACTGCAATGCGTGTGAACCAGATTAGCCCCTGCCTGTCGCTGCCCAACAAGTGAGGCTGTCGGAGAGATGTGCCGGCGCATGATGCACATGGAAGATGTGGCTTGCGCAGGACATGTTTCTTTTCTTTTTCTTCTCCCCTTCCTCTTTGCCCGCCTGATTGCCCAAACTCGGCCTTGCGGGTGACTCACCTTGTCCTTCTTGCCGCCAAACCCTTCGAGATAGCACCACGCCGCCTCGTTCATTGCGTCAGTGTCGCCCAGGTTGGCCGCCGTCTCGTAGTATTGCCTGGCTGCCGGCGCATCCTTCTTGACGCCCCAGCCGTGCCGGAAGCTATTGGCAAGCTCGAACATGGCCAAAACGAGCTCACCCTTGGCCGCACCGCCCTTCTTCATGCCCGCCTGCAACGCTAGAGCCTCTATCTCCGCGCTGTTCGATGCCGCATGCGAGAGATACGTGACTGCCAACTCAGGATTTGGCGGACAGCCCCAGCCGTGTCTGCCTCGCATGAATCACCATCAGCACGCCGCCCGCACATGTCACAGCCGCCGCATCATGGGAGGGAGGGGAGGGGAGGCTGAGGTGTGACTGACCTCAGGGCGAGCCCGTATAGCACCTGGCTCAGCGCATTGTTGGTCCCATTCGGATCTGCCAGCCGCCCAAAAATCTCCGTCGACCGCTCCAGATCTGTCGTCGTGGCCCCCAAAGGTCAGCTTCTGGGTTGGTCCCTGTATGACGGCATGAGACTCACCGCCAGCCTCGTGGAGCCTGATGGCTTCCTGTATGTTTGCCTGCGCGCGCGCGCGGAGCGAACCCCGCCAGCCTCAGCATTCATGTCTCACAAATAGCGCTCCTGCAGCAGCAGCAGCAACGTGTGGTGTAGAGAGAGAGAGACAACATACGTCTTTCCCCGGGTCGATGCCGGCCGGGCTTGGGCTCCTGCGCGGCGCCTCCAGCCCCCCGTCTCCCAGGTTGCCCGACTTGCTGATCAAGGTGCCCTTCGCCAGTATGGTCGCCCTCTTTTCCCACTGCGCCTCGTCGTCGGCACTGCGCGCGACGCTCTCGTCGACGGCAGGCAGGTCCGATGGCAGGCTGACCAGGCTCGAGGCGGAGCGCGAGCGGCCGCCGAGGTGCAGTCGCTCCGACAGGCGCTTGTTCTCGCCGCCGCGGGGCGAGGAGCCGGCGCTGGACAAGGTGCGGAATATGCTCCTGCGCGTCTCGGGGGTCGACCTGGCGCCGGGCGAGACGTCGTTGGGGGAGAGGAAGGCGCCGTGGTGGCCGGTGGGCGTCTTGGGCGGCGGCTGCTCGCCGGGGAAGCTCGGCGGGGCGATGACCTCTTGGGTGCTCGTGGTTGTGCGCATGAAGGTGAACTCAGGGGGCGGCGCGCGCGCTGCTGCATCGTCGGCGCTGGCGCGGGGCGGCAGCGGCTGGGCGGCGGCCTCGTCCCCGATTCTGTCCTTCTTCTTCAGCAGGTCCTTGAGCGTCATGGTGTTGCTGTTGCGGGCGGCGCTCGGAGGAGGCGCGGGGGATTCTAGTTTGAAACGGGCGGGCGGAGGAGCGGGCTTGCGGACGTGGGACCCGCGTGCTCATGCGACGCGGCGATTGAGCGTGAGAGTCTGGAAAGGAGCGGCCGAGGCATGGAGCTGGGCGTTGGGCTTAATGTACAGGCGCGCAGGGAGCTGTGGTCAGCGGGAGGGGCTCAGCCGCGTGCGGGAGGTGGTGCCTACTGAATCGCGAGCCCCAGTCTGTCCGGCTTGGCTAATTAAATGCGCCAGGCACAAAGCGCTCGCTGATCGTCCGGACGCCGCCACGAGCGCCTCCCCCGCGACCGCCGTGGTATACGGAGCTGCGAATGTCGCGGGAGATCGACCTTCCCCGCATGCGAAGCCAAGTAGGGATCGGCCGGGCGGCGCTGCTGTGCGGAGATCAAGTTGCCCTTCTGGACCCGGATGGCTCTCGCGTAGTGCGATTCAGTTAAGCTCAGGTGGCATAGACTCCATTGCGGATGCGGCTTGACACCGCCCGCGCCGCATGATTGGCGTGGGGAAGGCTAATCTTCTCAAGACCGTTTTCATTTCTTCTCGTCCCGAGCTACTATACAGCAAACGCCCGCGCTCCGTCAACGGGGTATCAACCAATCACTCCGGGCAATGATGCGCAGCGGCTCTCACTGAGCACGCCGCCGCCAGAAGGGGGGCTCCACCGAACGGGGAATCGATGGCCCTGGAAATAGCACTACAATGGGGTGGGAATCTCTCCTCTTTCTCCGTGCCGGTGTAAAACGACTTACTCTTGCACATCAGAAGCCCACAAAATCCTGCTGCTGCGACAGCTCCTGGCCGTTGTCGTCCGAGCCGTGCATGACCACGTCTTCCTCAATCTCATCATCCGAATCGACGTCGTCGCTGTCGATCTCGTCGTACTCATCGTCACTTGACAAATCTGGCGACCCCATCTCGGCATCGGCACTGGCCGTTTGCGCCGCCGCCGCCTTGCGGATCTGGCCAGCCCGGTCGACGTGAGGAAGCCGGCACTTGGGGTTGCGGCAGACTGCGTGGTTAGCATAATCAGGACACTCAAACACATGGCGCTCGGCGCAGTCAGATCCCTTCTCGCAGTAGCCGACCGTCCCGAAAGCACGGCACACAGACGCACTCGGGTTAACTCTGATGTGCGCGTAATGGCAAGCGTCGTTCGTGCAGTTGCCGCGCATGAAATGCACGCATGCAGGGACGCGATTGGGGCTGGGGTCGTGCGACAGGTCGCAACCGTCGCCAAGCGCGCAGTTGCCTCTCAGCAAATAGTCCTTGCAGATGGCAACCTTGTGCGGGTCATGCAGATAGCGACACAGCGGCCCCTTGGCGCACGTTCCTGTTCTTCGCGTTAGTGTGGCTTCTGGGTATACGAACCGGACCGCGAGGCACGCCCTCGCTTTTATCCTTTGAGTGGGAGGGAAAGGGCCAACCGGTGGTAGTGAACCTTGGGCAAGGCTCGTTGATCTTCTTGACAGGCTTGTTCCTGCGGCCCCGTTAGTCTGCTGGCGGGTGCAACCCTTATCCCGACGTACTGCTTGTTCTTGATGAGGCCAGAACGGTAGAGATTGCCGTTCTTGCTTCTCAAGAACGTAACACCACCAATCTTGGCCTGTTTCGGCGTTGTGCGTGCGGTGCTGGGATCGTCTGTCGCATTTTTAGAACGTCCATTTACCGGCTGAGCGGCCATGTCCGCCGACGTACTAGAGATCCTAACGAGCTTGCTGCCGCCATCGGTGACGCGGAAGCGGATGTTGTCGACTTCGATTTCGTATTTCTGCGGGGTCGTGGCAGCTTGGTCTCCAATCGAGGCTTGTCCGGGCTCCAGCGTCATCTGGAAGTGTTTGCTGAGCCTGGCCTTTTCCTTCAGGTTGCGTTGCTGGCGGCGCTGCTCGGTGCTCTGCTCTATATCTTTGGCCCGTTGCTGAGCCACCTGATCGTAGATAGCGGGGTTGATCAGCTGCATATGCCTATCACGCTTGACGACCCATCCAGATGCCTCATTGGTGTGCGGCGAAGGGGCGCCGTCCGCAGTGGATGCGTTCGTCGGGGAAGTGATATCGGCAGACGAAGCGTTACTGGCTCGGTTGTTGTTCAGGACCAGAGTGCGATTGAACACCTTGCCACCACGGCCACGCGGAGCGCCGTATGGGGTGCCACGGTAGGGCGCCCAACCGCCACGTCCGCGACCGCGACCTTGTCCAGCATCAGCCATGGTCTTCTCACGGTGGCGAGTCGTCCGCTTCGCGGGTTTACCGTAGTAGGCAGGGGGGTGGTGGTCTTCGGTCTGCTGCTGCTGCTGCTGCTTGTGGATGTTGATCCTTCCTGCGGCGGGCACGTCTGTCAGGGCGAGCGGCGACGGTGTTTGGCAGTCTGCGGCTTACCAGCCAGAGCGGCGATCTTTGCTTGTAATTCGCTGTCTTCGGACATGTTGAGCGTTCCGACCGTGAGTACGGAAGCAAGGGCAAGTGGAGGCGAACAGCGAAGGGTGGATGAGCTATGCGCGCAGTGTCGTGGGTGGCTGTGCGACAAGAGGAAGGACGAGAGCGCGTCGCGGACTTGAGGCGCGCACGAAGTGAAGTCAACGTCGCACGTGATTGTCTCAGCCCTACGACATGACTCGCAGCCCAACGTCCCGAAGCTTTTCCTCTTTAAGCTTCTGCCTCATTCATGCAGCGGGCATCGAGCCGGCCTGAGCTCGCTCGTGATTTTGATTCCCATTGACCCCTTTGTATATCGATTTAAATGCCAGATATTGAGATCTTCATTGCATTTCAGCAGTCGGGCCTCATCAAACAACATTCACGGGGGACATTATTTGGTTGAGATTCAGGAGTGAACATTGGCAAGCGAACAGCGGAAATCTTCATATTGTCTTGCCCCCGAGGCCGATTCAGCAAGTCTCCAAAACTTTGGTCATGAGCCCGCCCAGAGGTCCCAAGTCAGAGCCTTCTGCTGTGAAGATTCTCTTCGGGATCTCATACTCCACAACTGGTGCCTTCTTTATCTCCTTGCCAAACTCTGCTTCAATCAACTATGAACTTGTTAGTGTCTTCCGTACACTTAGTAGTGGCATGTGACGTGTGACTTACCCCATTGTACGAGTGGTCCAGAAAATCCTCCAGGTTGTATGACCGTTTGGTGAACTGCTCAGAGATAATCTTGGCAAGGGTGGCGACGTTGGGATGATAGTGGAACTGCAATGTCTCGAGTTCCCAGAGACTGCTCTCAATCGCGTCGGTCTCCATCGGATCGCTTTCCTCCATTCTGAACGGATCCTCCATACCCTCCTCTTCAAGCTTTCTCCGCGCTTCGGGATCTCTTGTTACTCTGTGGATCATGAATGTACATGCAGGGTGCTTCATCAGCATGTTGTACACCCAAGGTACGACAACAACGATGCCCGCTGGTGGTGCATGAAGCGCCAGCCGCGAGAGTCGCTTGATAAAGCTGGCCACCAGCGCTGCCGGCAGGTGAGTGGACGACATGAACTCGTCCAAGAGACGGAAAAATCTTGATCTGTGCTTCGAGTGCAGAATGCCCTCATCCAGTAGGGAGTAAAGTTTGGTGAAGAACGACGGGTAATCCAGGTTCTTCTCCCTCATCAGATAGAAGACGCCGGAAAGGGCGAGCAGCGAGGTACCGCCGCCTACGTTATACGAGTCAGTGAGAAAGTCCATGAGCATCTCGACCTTGGAGAACCACGGTGTGACTTTATAAGTCATGATGTTC
This sequence comes from Diplodia corticola, assembly GCF_001883845.1. NCBI lineage: Eukaryota > Fungi > Ascomycota > Dothideomycetes > Botryosphaeriales > Botryosphaeriaceae > Diplodia > Diplodia corticola. Next base: position 7,772 of record NW_017971533.1, read on the forward strand.
AAAACAGTCTTCCTTTGCTCCTTGTCCAGGCCGGCGCGGAATACAGCAAGCCAGGCATCTTGGCCTTGTCGCCTGTGCGCAGACAGCGAATAGAGCGGGTGCTTGTGGTGGTCGGGCTCCGGGCCATAGAAATCCTCAAGCTCATCCTTGGATTCCGGTACACCTTCCAGGGTAGAAAGGATCGACAAGCTGCTGGCAACAACCTGTTCTTGCTCCGCCGGCGTAGATGAGTTTTTCAGGCACGATCTACCTAAGTCAGCAACATACTTCAGAAGACGATGTGGAGGCAGCCTACGCAATCGCAATCAGGGCATAAAACCTGACATCATCATGCTCCTCAATGAACTTCTCCACAAACTCCTCGCGCGCATGCTCGGCAGCAGGTGAAGCGACCAAAGTATACACCAATTGGTAGAACACGCCGTTTCTCCATGCATCTTCTCCGGACCCCTTCTGCGCTGACGTCTCCTCCTTGACCAAACGCATGGCTAGAGTAAGGGCAGTGCTCTGCAAAACGGGCTCACCACCCTTCAACAGCTGCAGAAGCACCTCCACATATTCCTTGTATCTCTCTTTCAACCACTGAATGATCATGACCTCCGAATCCGGCAGGCCCTTGCTTTTCTTCATGCTCCCAGCGACCAGCAGCCGGCAGAAAACGCGGCAAAGCGCGATGATGGCCAGCGTTGCCGACTCCTCCGCACCGCCATCCTTCGCCAGCTTGATCAGCTCGACAACATTGTTGTAGTGGCGTCGCGACTCGGTGATTTGGCTCTCTAGTAGCAGGATTCGAGCTTGTTCGTCGTCGCCGTCCGTGGCTGCGGATTTGGAGGAAGATTTTGATTTGGAGCGTTTCTCGGCGGCGCCTTTTTCGGCGATTCGCTTTCTCTTGTGACCGGCGACTATTTCGGGAGCCATCATGGGCATTTCGAGGGGCACAAGGTGTGTGGGTGGGCGCAGGCTGTCGCGTTGGTTGCGCATCGAAAAAGTTAGGAAGGCACACCTGGGGCGGCGCTCGGACGCTTGCCGACGCCGATGCCAAGCCCGTCCTCAGGTCTTTGCAACTCAACTTCCGAGCTCCTCACCAACGTCAAGCCGTCGAATACCTCTCCGCTCTCATCCGCAACAATGGCTTCGCGTCTCGCAAGAAGCGCCGTCGGTAGGGCCCAGCCCAGCTCGAGCGCAACCGGAGCGATTGGCGCACCAACTGACCGCGTACAGGCGCCGCCCGCCTCCGCCCAACCGTCCCCGTCCGCGCCGTTCCCGCGGTCTTCGCCCAGGCCCGCGCCGCGTCCAATGTGCCGACCGAGGAGCCCAAGAAGAAGGCGCAGTCCATCATCGACTCGCTGCCCGGCAACAGCCTCGTCTCCAAGGCCGCCATCCTCTCCACCGGCGCTGGTCTGTCCGCCGCCGCCATCAGCAACGAGCTCTATGTCATCAACGAGGAGTCCATCGTCATGCTGTCCCTCCTGACCGTCTTCTTCGCCGTCGGCAAGTACGGTGGCCCCATGTACAGACAGTGGGCCGAGGGCCAGAACGACAAGATCAAGAACATCTTGAACTCGGCGCGCCAGGAGCACACCCAGGCCGTCCAGAAGCGCATTGAGAGCGTCAAGGACCTGAGTGGCGTCATCGATACCACCAAGGCGCTCTTCGAGGTTTCGAAGGTATGATCCCAAATGCAGTCGCGCCGTTTGGCGCGTTGCGCCTTCTTTCTGGGATATCCGCTGGGCCGAAGAAGCCTGACAGTGGCTGTAGGAAACCGCCAAGCTCGAGGCCCAGGCCTACGAGCTCGAGCAGAAGACCGCCCTCGCTCACGAGGCCAAGGTCGCCCTGGACTCCTGGGTCCGTTACGAGGGCCAGGTCAAGGCTAGGCAGCAGAAGGAGCTCACCGAGGCCGTCATTGCCAAGATCGAGAAGGAACTCGAGAACCCCAAGACGCTCAAGCAGATCCTGGACCAGAGCGTCGCTGACGTTGAGAGTGAGTTGTCGCACAACGAGGCAACCGCCCGCATTTGTGCTAACGACGTGCAGGGATCGTTGCCCAGAAGGCTTAGAAAAAGAAACCATCCCTCGAATGGTCATCTAACAATTCTCCGCCTATTATATAGATCCTCGTGCAATACTAGTCATCGAGCTGCGAGATATCCATCGTGACTATTTCAAATTTTCTATCTAACAATCCGATCGTCTACTGAAAGGTGACCCCGACTGATCAACGCCGTGCTGATGAGCAAAACCCAGAATTCATAGAAGCGCGCCATCTTTCTTTCCCTAACCTTCAACGTCCAGCGCTGTAGCAGAGGATACCAAACGCCAGGCGGAACTCCGGTTGCCGATAATGCATCATCTACTCTCTTGGGCATTGCCCATTCCGATACTGCCAGAGACGACTGAAGTCCTTGACCTTCGGGTGCTTTGGCATATGCCGCGAACTACTTGCCAACGAATGGGTCGAAACGACAGGAAGAACGGGACTATTGAAATCGTTAACAAAGGCTTTGTCCGAACCGCCTGAATCGGAGTCTGAGTCGGAGCCACTCAGGAGATCGCACAAGCTATCCTCCAGCCCCTCCCTGTCAACGTCGTAATCGTCATGGTCAAGATCAACCTCGCTGTCCATGAAGTCGTTCTTGTCGAGCACTCGGTTATCCGAACCCAGCGGGAACATGTAGTTCAAGTAGTGCTGGTTGAGCAGGTGGCCTGTGCCCTTGCGCTGGAACAGACGGCCCATGAAGCGGTTGGGTTCATGAATGAAATGCAGGACGCCCCATCTGGCCACCATGTCCTCGTCGTTGACATAGTGCTCGATGTAGCGGATGGCCTTCTTCCGCCTGCGGCCCTCGCCGTCCCCGTCGGGGCGGTGGCGGGACGAAGACTTGGCAGGGTTGTTGAAGTGATTGGCGGCGTTGCCAAAGGTGTAGACCTCGAGCTTCTGCAAGATGTCCTCTGGCAGCTCGGCGAGCAGCCAGTCGATCATCAGGCTGCCCTGGATGGCGCCCTGGCTGTGCAGGAGGAGCACGACCTTCTTGCGGTTGCGGTCCATGAGGGCGTCCTTGACGAGCCGGTAGGCGTCGCGGATGTCCTGGGTCGAGTAGTTGAGGTTGCGCTCGATCATGCACTGCACCAGGTCGAAGATCAGGCCGTTGGTCTTGTTGTGTATGCCTGTCATGGGGCGCCCGAATATCCTGGCCAGCCTGTCCAGGTTCGCTTGCAGCCAGTACTTCCTGGAGAGTTTGTTAGCAAACGTGTGACGTTGTTGTGGGTTGGAAAAAAAGCAAGGCTGGGGCAATGACTTACCCGACTGCGACTCCGTTGATGAAGATCCAGCACTCGTCTGGGTGCTCGTGCTCGGGGACGATGTCGCGGCGCGAGTGGACCTCGTGCTTGTTGCCGTTGACGAGCATCCATATGGGCACGCAGAGGGCGATGGCGGCGGCGGCGTAGACGAGGAACCAGGCCAGCGGCAGGACGAGGCAGAAGGGCAGGGAGAGGATGAATAGAACTTGGTAGACGATGAGGGTGATTTGCCAGCTGAGCTGGATGCCGTTGCCCAGGTCCGGGTAGATCTCGTCGCCGGGGCGCTTGCCCCAGGGGAAGAAGATGGCGGGCAGCAGGTAGGAGACGCGGAAGAACAGCTTGAGGTCGCTCCAGATGAGCTCGGTTGGGTTTGAGGTGTAGGGCAGGGGGCCAGGGCCTGAGCCGTGAGGGCTGCCGATTTGCGATGGCAGAAGCTTGACCGTCTCGGCGCGCAGCATCTTCAGCTTCGGGGCGAGGCCGTTGGTCTTTGGCGGCGGCGAAGGGCAGCGGCCCTCGTCGCGGGTCCAGAGCATTGTGTTGTTTTGGGGGGCAGAGGGCCGAGGGAAGGACGAGAGAGGAGGCGGCGGAAATAGGAGGCTGGTTCGTGTTCTCGGTGTTGCAGTTTGATAGACGATAAGACGTGTATTGGGCCTGAGCTGGCTGTGTCGCCGCTGCTGCGTGCAAGACAGGCAAGGCAAGCACGCGCGCGCAGGCCGGGGTTTATAGTGCGCAGCGCGTGCTCGACGAGCTCGTCTCTGCGTTGCACACGATTCACAGCCTCAGGCGGACGCAGCATCAGCCCTAACTAGGCAGCTTGTGATTACTGGCGTCAGCAGGGACTGGCTTGCAGCGGTGATCTTCGGCGGCCGTGTCCTAGTGGGGCCCTAGCCACCCGCCTCCACAGGCTCCATCTGTCCTCTTTCGGCCGCCGGTGGTGGCTTTGGCGCATGACTCCTCCCCTCACGGCTGCCCCCAGGCTGCCCCCAGGCTGTGAGCGCCTGTGACCGTGTTCGTCGAGGCCGGGGCTGCGGGCGATGGGCCCAAAAATGCACCAGCGCTTGGGCCTTTGCTTTGCAGGCGGGCCCTTGTCGCCGCCGTCGCTTCTGCTCATCTCCCGCTCAGCTAGCCCCTCTCGGCCTGCATTGCTCCGTCTGCCTGGAATCTGGAATCTGCACATGTAAACCGCGGCGACGATGCGGCTGAGAGGAAGGTTGCATATTTAGATCTATACCTTGCGAGGAGGCTTACACCGCGCTGACTGTGCGTGAGACGCTGGCTGGTGTAACCGTGGCGGGCGTATTGCATATTGCCACTGCGTCTGCCTGGCATTGTCCAGCGCGCTGAATGAATCGTGCATGCATTCCACATCCATGGAGCTTCAGCATCCGTGAAGAATGCTCCAAATCTGACCGCAAGAAGAATTTCTAATGTTAGCAAAAACAAAAATCCATTGCCAGCCAGTCACACGCGCCGCTGCATGTCCAATCTACAGTCTAGGCTTTGTGCTGGGCTCGAACATCTCCTCCATCAGAGCCTTCCACACCAAGACGCTTTCTTCATCTATGGCGTTGCCGTCATACGATACGCTGAATTTCAGGCCCTCATCTGAACCCCAGCACCCGCACAGGAACTCGAAGTCTCGGGCACGCACACCCGTCCGGTCAAAGCTGTAGAGATCCGCGGCAAGCCCGTTTTTGCGAACCGTGTCTTCGCCAAGGCTATATTTGCCCCGAGCTAGGAAGTTCTTTATGGATCCAATCGAACTGACTCCACATGTTGCCGGCCTCCACTTGAAGTTGGCTGGATACGCCCCTTGAGGATTGACCCCAGTCTTCAGATGCTCTGGCCTCATTGCGTCGGCCCTTTCGACTGCCAGAAGGTAGCTTGACGCAATAATCCGGGCCGGATCGGTGGGATCGAAGCTACCCTTCATCTTCTCGCCCCGAATCCGCTTCTGGTACTGACCCAACTGCCTGTGCGCCTGACGCACCAGGAGCCTGAACCTTCCCTCCGCAGGCAGGTCTGACGGTAGGAACGGCAACCATATGCCGTCGCTAAAGGTGAGCATGACCGAATCCGCGGGGCCCGTGTAGCCAAAGAACGGGCGGGGGTTGATTGGGAAAGAGCCGACGTAGGGCAGTCGTTCCGACAATAGCGTGTGCGGGTCTCTTGCTTCCTCGATCTCCATCATGGCCATGGCCACGAGAGCGAAGCAGGCGGCACCAACGCTGGCACCAACTGATTTCGAAAGCCGCTCGATACGGGACGTGGCTTCCCTTGAGAGCTCTGCTTTGACGTTGAAGCTGTTCATGGGCGGCTTGCGGTCTTCCGAGTAATCCAAGACCTCAGGGTACTTTGGAGCCAATGACATGGCCTGCTCTCGCCGGTCGCTCCGCCTCAGTGGATTGACGAAACCTGCTGGCGGTGGTCTACGGACGTGTCGGAGGATTCGCATAACCGCCCAGAACCACCTTTTGCGTGCCGGGCTTCCCTGGACCAAGGGATAGAGATCCTCCTGTGCTCTTGGGAGACGGCCCCGGAGCCGATCCGGAGACCGTTCGGCCTCGAGTCCTCTGCGGAGGTCTTGTTCTGGCGTGTTCAGAAGCTCGAGGAAATGCGGCTCCCAGTTGTAAAGCACAGCGACGCCATCGCATATCTCATGGGCGCATATCAGCGTGAAGGTTAGCTGGAAGGTGTGCTTCGAGATGGAGACGATTGGATGGACGAAGAGCCGCGACAAGGTCTTGTCTGAGTCCACGACTCGAGCCGTGTTATTGATGTGTTTGAACCAATCGTCCATATTTACTGTGCTGTAGTAGTCTTCAAGGAACGTAACGGATTCCAGGGCGTTTTCCACCACTTCGGCATCAGTTGTGGGCAGATGGAGATTGAAGTGCCTGCGGTCGGTCACTGGGTCGCGATCGACAGTGGACATGAGGAGAACATGGTGAAGGCGGAGGTTGGCCCAGGCGAGGAGGATTCTTTCGCGCAATTGCTCGGGGGTCAGACTGGTTCGGATTTCGAAGGACATAGCGGTGCTGACGTCGGCCCTGCCGCCGAAGAAGGCTCCATCGTTGTCAAAAGACGTCTCGATAAGTCCGAGAGGCCGCTGGAAGACGTCTCTGCCGCGGTGTTGAGCTCGACGCCATGCATGATAGTCATTGGCATAGCGGCCAAGCCAGTGGTCATGACGGCTCTCTTGCTCCATAATCGGAAAGAAGTACCCAAATGCGGTATCTGCAAAGGAACTTGGAGCCAACCACGAACACTAGTAGTGCACTAGGACAGATGGGCTTGTCTGGGAAGGGGTGGTTTCAGCTGTGCGGATCATCAATGCTGGGACTGCTCGCCCGCGGTTACTGACTGTTTCAATGCTCTGCTGCAACGACTGCCGTGGCGCTAAGCGGCCAATGTCTGCGCCCAACAGCGTGAGTTATGGCAAAATGCAGAGCAGAAAAAATTCTTTTAATCGGGATGCGATGCAGTGCGATGGCGGGTGGAAAGGATGCTCGCTGGCTGCGCTGAAAGCACGGCGGACGCGCCAGAACAGGTGGGGCTTCAAGAGGCGAGGCGGTCGAAGGGAAAAGGTGTGCACAATGCGAAGCGGGACTGAGACGACAGTAATGGAGTTGTCGGGGCCGGCGAACGCGCCCTACGACACGCCCGCGGCAGCCGGGTTATGGGTGGCGGTCCCCGCCGAGCGCTGTCACTGGACCCCTGCATGCCGGCTTGCTGGCTTGCCGACGCGTCGCTGGTGCCGTTGGACAGGCGGCGCCGCGGGTGGAGGCAGCATTGGGCAGGCGGTTGGTTTGCAGCGCGAAGGCCGGAGAGCAGCGGGCAGGAAGCGGGTGGGATTGCGCGGACAAGGACGACGTGACGAGGCTGGTGGACCTGCAACCGGAGCCGTCGCACGCGTGGCCCGAGCGCGCGATACGTAACCGGCCTGAGGCTGACCTCGAAGCCGCGCTAGGCAGCCGGTGGCAGCAAGCTCACAGCTCCAGGCGCATCCTTCTTCCAGACAACACCTGTCGATCCGTCCTCCGCCCTCCGCCCACTACGCCCTCACATCCCCATGCCATCATGATACTGAAGAACGCCGTGTGGCTCAGCGCCCTGCTGGCTATCGGCGCCCAAGCCAAGGCCGACGAGCCAACCATCAAGAAGCACAAGTTCGAGACGCCGCCAACTGGCCTCTTCTTCTTCGACGACACCGAGACCGCCCTGACCATCGAGTATGGCAACAGCAAGGTGTGGCGCACCACCAACGCCGGCCTGGACTGGGAGTATCTCGACCGCCCGCTCGGCGAGCGCCAGGTCGTCGGCATCCTCCACCATCCCTACAACAACAAGGTTGCCGTGGCATTAGGCAAGGAGAAGAAGCACTGGTACACCAAGGACCAGGGCGAGACATGGCGCACCTTCGAGACCGATGCCGCCGCCGGCCAATCCCCCATCAGCTGGCACACCGACGACCCTGAACGCGTCCTCTTCCACGGCGCTGAGCGCTGCGATCTTTTTGGAGGCTGCGTCGGAAAGGTGCGCCTCCGCCCCCGCCGCTTTGCGCCCTGAGCTAACGCCTGTCTAGACCTGGTACACCACGAATGGCTTCGAGCATTTCCAGCCGCTCATCGATTCGCGCAAGATTTGCATGTGGGCACGCAACACCGACGTCTTCACCACCACCGTCGACAAGTACGACCAGAACCGCATCCTTTGCGTCACCGAGGGCAAGTTCTCGAAGCAGCGCAAGGACTACCGCCTTATCATCACCGACGATTTTGGGGAGACGGTGGTCGAGCCACCCTTGTCCGAGGGTCGCACTGTCGCCGGCATTGCCCACTTGGCCTCGGCCAAGGGCTACATTGTCGCCGCCGCGAAGGCCGAGGGCACCGATGAGATGGCTCTCTACGTGACCGACGACACCCGTACCTGGCACAGAGCCGAGTTCGGCCAAGACCACAAGCTCCAAGAGGATGCCTACACCATTCTGGAGTCCACCAACTACAGCATTCAAGTAGACGTCATGTCGTCCTCGTGGACCGACATGGGCAACATGTTCACTAGCAACTCCAACGGAACCTACTTTACCCGGAACATCGCCCACACCAACCGCGATGGCTCGGGTTACGTTGACTTTGAGAAGCTCACCAACATCCAAGGCATCATTCTCGTCAACACCGTGAAGAACTGGGAGGCGGTTGAGAAGAATCCACTGTTTGAGTCCAAGAAGCTCCACTCCAAGATCAGCTTCGATGACGGGCGGACATTCCACGACTTGCACACGGAGAAGGACCACATCCTTCAAGTGCATTCCTACACGGAGCAGCACAACAGTGGCAAAGTCTTTTCCAGTCCGGCGCCAGGCCTGGTGATGGCGATTGGAAATACTGGCGACGTCCTCAGGCCCTACAAGGAAGGCGACCTCTGGACTTCGGACGACGCTGGCATGACCTGGCACAGAGCTCTTGAAGGGCCCTACAAGTACGAATTTGGAGACAAGGGCTCTTTACTCGTTGCCATAAAGGATGGAGAACCAACCGACACGGTTCAATATTCTCTGAACCATGGCAAGGATTGGAAATCGACCAAACTCCCAGACAAGGTCACTGCATACGAGCTCACCACTATTCCTGATTCTACTGGCATCAAGTTCGTCCTGATAGCGAGCAAAGGCGAGGAAGAGTGGTCCATCTATACCCTTGATTTCGCTGGACTTCACGAGCGCAAGTGCAAGGATGACGATTTCGAGATTTGGCACGCCCGTAAGACTGAAGATGGCAAGCCCGGCTGCATCATGGGCCGCAAGCAATCATTCCGCAGACGCAAGCCGGACGCAGATTGCTTCATCCTGGACGAATTTGTCGATCCTGAGCCAAAGTGGGAGACGTGCAAGTGTACTAAGGAGGATTACGAATGCGATTTCAACTTCATCCGCAAGGACGGGGAATGTGTTCCGGCCGGCCCAATCCCTGTGCCCAGCGGACAGTGCAAAGAAGGGGATAAGCATTTCGAGGGCAGTTCGGGTTGGCGCCTGATTCCTGGCAACAAGTGTGAGAAGGATGGAGGTGTCGTCCTTGACAAACCCAAGGAGCGCGACTGCAAGGATTCTCAGAAGTCACCAGCGAGCGGAAAGGTTGAGCATACTTTCAACCGTTTCAAGAATGCTCGCGACTTCCGGGAGTACTACTACCTGGAAAGAACCGAGTCCACGAACCGTGAAGATACCGACGAGACTATTGTCATGCTTGATGATGACCGCACCGCTTGGATAACACACGACCACGGCAAGACTTGGAAACAGGCCGTGGATGATGAAGTCATCACCATTTACCCTCACCAGTACTTCAACGACATCGTCTACTTCTTGACCGGGGGTAAAAAGGTCTACTACTCCAAGGACCGCGGCCTGCCCAACAGCATCCACTCCTTCGACGCTCCGGATCCACCGACCAGAGAGAGGATATCAACTCTCGGCTTCCACCCACACGAGAAGGACTGGATCCTTTGGACCGGTCGACAAGACTGCGAAAGTTCCAGCAGCGATTGCCATTCCGTAGCTTACAAGTCGACTAAGGGCGGAATTGAAGGAAGCTGGGAGCCGCTTCTCCGCTTCGTCCAAAAGTGCCAGTTCGTTTGGAGGGAAGAGCGCGAAGACAGTGAGCAGCTCGTCTACTGCGAGCAGTTTGCTAGTGAAGATACCTCCAAGCCTCTCCAGCTTCTGTCTAGCACCGACTGGTTCGAGACCAAGAAGGTGCACTACGAGGACGTTGCCAACTTCGCCACCATGGCAGAGTTCATCATTGTCGCAAAGAAGACGGATGATCACAAATGGCTCAAGGTGGACGTCAGCATTGATGGCAAGACCTTCGCCGATGCCAAGTTCCCGCACAAGTTCAACCTGGAACATCGCCAGGCTTACACAGTTCTGGACAGTTCTACACACGCGGTTTTCCTGCACGTCACCATGAACAACGAAAGAGATCAGGAGTATGGCTCCATCCTCAAGAGCAACAGCAACGGGACGGAATATGTCCTCAGCATCGCCAAGGTCAATCGCAACGAGGCTGGCTATGTCGATTTCGAGAAGATGCAGGGCCTAGAAGGTGCGGCATTGATCAACATCGTCGCCAACGCCGATGAAGTCGACCAAGGCGCCTCAAAGAAGCTGAAGTCTATGATCACCCATAACGATGGAGCGGAATGGGCTCTGATCCCCCCTCCTGAGAAGGATTCAGACGGCGCCAAGTATCCTTGTTCTGGTGGCCTCGACAAGTGTTCCCTGCACATTCATGGTTACACCGAGCGCAAGGATCCTCGGGACACTTTCTCCTCCCCGTCTGCCGTCGGGCTTATGATGGGCGTTGGTAACGTTGGAGAATATCTGGGTCGCTACAAAGACGGGAACACGTTCGTCACGAGAGATGGCGGTATCACCTGGCATGAGGCCATGAAGGGAACCTTCATGTGGGAATACGGCGACCAGGGTTCCATCATTGTCATTGTCAAGGAGTCAGAACCTGTTGACACGGTCTACTACTCTCTTGACGAGGGCATCAAGTGGGAACAGTACAAGTTCAGTCCTGACAAGCCAATCATCGTCGACTCGATTTCGACCGTTCCCAGCGACACATCGAAGAGCTTCCTCCTCTGGGGTCGCTCGGACGGTCTCGTCACAATCAACTTGGACTTTTCCGGACTGTTTGACCGCACATGCGATCTCGATGAAAGCAACCCTGAGGCTGGCGATTATGACCTGTGGGAACCAAAGCATCCAATGCAGCAAGAGAACTGCCTATTCGGCCACATTGCCCAATATCACCGCAAGAAGATTGGCGCCGAATGCTGGAATGGACACGATATTCAGCAACTGCACAACATCAAGAAAAACTGCACTTGCACCAGGACCGACTTCGAATGGTAAGTCGTTTTGACCCTCTTGCCTTGGAAGCAAAGCTAACGTGAATGTTACAGTGACTACAACTTTGAGCGTGATGAAAATGACGGCAGATGCATACTTGTCCAGGGCCTTGATCCGGTCGAAAACGATGCTGTCTGCAAGAACCCCAACGTCATTGAGTACAACTACGTTACAGGCTACCGCCGAATCCCCCTGACGACATGTGAGGGCGGTAAGGAGCTCGATCTTACCGCTGGCACCCGGCCATGCCCAAACAAGGAAGAGGAGTACAACAAGAAACACGGCACTTCGGTCATGGCCATCTTCTTCGCCGTCATCGTGCCATTTGCAGCGGCGGGCGCCATCGGCTGGTACGTGTGGCGCAACTGGGACGGCAAATTCGGCCAGATCCGCCTGGGCGACAGCCACCCCACGTTCGACAGCGACAGCCGCTGGGTTACATATCCGGTCGCCGCGGTTTCTGGTGTCGTCGCCGTGCTGTCGGCCATCCCTCTCCTGGCGGGCTCCCTGTGGCGCAGCGCGTCGAGCCGACTCGGCGGCGGCGGTGGATACTCTGGCCAGACGTTCACGACTCGTGGCTCGTTCGCACGGGGTAACTACGCAGTGGTGGATCCGGACGAGGGAGAGCTGCTGGGTGAAGACAGCGACGAGGAAGTGTGATGGCTGGTTTTCCTACCTATTTTTTCTTCCTCTCGTGTCTGTCTGTACTAGCGACAATAGATGTTTCGTGGAGTGATGGGAAAGGGGGAACAAATCGACCTTTGGGACGAGGGGAAATTCGCAAGGATGGAGGAGGGAATTTGTGTGTGTGTGTGAGTGAGCGCCAACCCCCCTATATTCCTTTCTCTTGTACCATGTCTCGAATAAGGTTATGCAACAAAGTCCTTCTTGGTTGCGATTGCGTGCACAGCGGGTCAGGCGGAGTGTGACTTTTTCCATAGATCTGATTTAGGCTGAGAGACTGAAGCGTTCATATCATTTACTCAAGGTTGATGATTGGAATGCGTTGGTGTGAGATTGGGCCATTTGAGTAGTATGTAAAGAGAGTAGCCGGGTATGGGTGCTTTGTATGTACATGCATGAACTAGACTTGACAGTTCTTTATGAGTTGCTCCACACCACAACGGGACCTTGTGATGGCGCCAGATGGCGCCGGTGGCGAGACTACGTCAGACTAGCCGACAAGAACCGGCTGTCAACATACCGAAGCGGGGATTCACTGTGATGACGGCGCAGAGCAGTCCCGCCAGAAACACTGATATGGCATTTTGTTGCCGGATTTTGACAGCGGATATATTACCACAAACGGTAATAGATATTCGCGGGTGAGATACCGCAAAAGAAACCATGCACCGGCTGCCGACTGAACCGCGAGCAACGGCGAGCAAATCCAGACGTCAACCGCGTTCCGTGTCCACTTGTGCTTACCTGTATGCTGGAAAGGTAGGCCATACCGGCGCATCGAGTGGGAGTAAGCCCCCACCTTGCTGACAAAACGAACCATATATACCACCGTGATTGGATTACTCCTCCACAGTCAACCTCGACGGTTGTCGTGCGCTCACGCGAGCATACGTCGCCAAGGTAATGATGGGACGTCCCACGACGACGACCCCGCCCGCTCAGAGACCGGTCCACGGTCTGCATTACAAATCGGACAAAAAACTTCATCGATCACGACGAGGTAGTAGGTAGTATAAAGAGTTTCATTCGCAAGGTCTTTGACCGACCCTTTTCTTCTCATCAACATCATCATCACTATCATCATCATCACAACAACCCATCCATCCATCCATCACAACCACAGTCCCACCAGCCACCAACCACCACCACCCCCATATCACGCCAAAATGTCCCACGACGACAAAATCGCCATCTTCCCCGCCTCTGGCGGCATCAGCGGGGGCACGTACCGACACCTCGCCGACCTCATCGACGCGCGGCGGCTCATCCTCGTGTCGCGGCACCCGGAGAAGATCGACCCCAAATACGCGGCGGGGGGCGCCGCGGTGCGGCGCGGCGACTACGAGCGGGCGGAGGCGCTCGAGGGCGCGTTCGCGGGCGCGCGGGTCCTCAGCCTGGTGTCGCACGCCAGCGTCTCGCACCGGCGCCGGTTCGGCCTGCACAAGGCGGCCATCGACGCGGCGGTGCGCGCGGGCGTGACGCACGTCTTTTACTCGTCGCTGGGCTTCGCGGGGGCGCGCGACCGGCCGGACCACACCGTCGCGCACGTCATGAAGGCCCATCTCGACACGGAGCGCTACCTCGCGTCGCTGGCTGCCGAAAGCGACGGCAAGTTCACCTACACCATAGTGCGCCAGGGCCTCTACACCGAGTCCTTCCCGCTGTACCTCGCCTTCCTCGACGTGGCGCGGCCGCCGGCGCAGCTCCCCGCCGAGGTGCGCATCCCGCACCCGGGCACGGGGCCGGGCATCGCGTGGGTGAAGCGCGACGAGCTGGGCGAGGCGACGGCGCGGCTGATAGCCCGGTACACGTCTCCCTCTTCCTCCTCCCCTGAACACGATGAGCCGGCCGAGCGGCAGCGGCAGCGGTACCGCAACGCGACGCTCCTCCTCTCCGGGCCGCGCGAGATCTCGCTCGGCGAGAGCGCCGCCATCATCGGGAGGGTGGCGGGGCGGTCCGGCGGCGACATCGAGGTCCGAGAGGTCTCCGTCGACGAATGGGCGGCGCAGGACTGCGTCAGGGGCGTGTCGCCGTACCTGACGGTGGCCGACGGCATGGACCGGGCGTGGGCGACGTCGTGGGCGACGTCGTGGGACGCGCTGCGGGAGGGCGAGGGCGCCGCCGTCACGGGCCATCTGCGCGAGTTGCTCGGTCGGGAGCCCGAGGCGTTTGAGACGACGGTTGCGGCCATGGTGCGGGCCGCCAGGCAGAAGGAGGAGGGGGAGGTGGTGGCATGAGGGGGGGTTAGATGGGTAAGTAAGTAGGCAGGCGTTGTAGGTAGCCTTTCCAATCGGATGTACTGGGTTTTGTCCTCTGATTGGAAGCGCGAATAAAAAGAAATCCCGAAGACAGAAACAACATGACTCTTCACGTTCAGAACATGGCTTCAATCTGGTTACGTTGGGAAAAGTCAAGAGTGAAGTGTTTACCGTACCCATCAAGCAACAGGAATAAAATACAGCGAAAAAGGTAGATATGCACCCTACCCACACCCATTAGTAGAAAATCAGAAACAAAGGAAATCGACTCTGCCTCTCTTGCCAGCAAGGAACGACGACGGCCGTCACCCTCAGGAAGTCCTTCAACTAAAGCGAGGGAATGAGTAACTGAAGCTCTCGTTGCCTGTAAGTGATCTCCCAGAGGGAGAGGGAGAGAGATGACGTTCAGTTTGAAGAATCTACGCCTTCTGCTTCTCCTGTTGCGGCGACGGGCCACCCGTAGTCGGGAAGCCCATGTAGATCTTGAAGTAGTCTGCACAGGAAACACACATGTTAGCAGAGAGCACACACGCCCCTTGTTGCACCTACGGCGGTTTGCCTCGAAAAACAAACTGGAATACTCACCGTAAATCATCCACTGCAGACCCGTGAGGGTGCCAATCATGACGATCCTGACGGGCAAACCGTTCCACAGCCCGCCGAAGCCGATCTTGGCGTAGATGCGCTTCATGGCGGCGCCAAAGGCCTCGCCGGGCGCGCGCTCGGCGTTCAGCTTCGACACCATGACATCGGCCGGGTGCGAGACGATGGCGCACAGGATGCCTGCGAGGTAGCCGCCGGAAAACGAGACGGCCGTCTGCGCCGCCTTGCCGTAGTCGTCCTTCCCGCCAGGCAGGTAGTTGTAGATGGCCTCGACGATGGTCTCGAAGGAAGCAAACTTCATCATCGTGTACGGAATCTGGCGACCCCAGAGAGGGTAAAGACCCTTGAAGAGGCTGAATTACAAAGCGTTAGCTGTAAGCCACGGGAACTGAGGTGTGGCAAGTAAAATAAGTGGTACTGACCCTGAGGTTCCTTCCTTCGCCGTGACTTTGGAAATGCCATCAAAAGTGCCCTTGGCGAAGGGCGGGATGGTGGTTTGGATGCGGACCTTGACGGCCTCAAAGGGGCAGAGGGCGATGTCGGCAATGAACTCGGCGGAGGCACTGGCGGTCAGGTAGAGCACAGTCTTGTACTTGTGGGCGTTCTCCGGACCAGCCAGGTCGGAGTAGAACTTCTTGAAGTACTCGTATCCGCCGTATTTGAATGCACCTTGGGCCTATCTCAATCAACCCTCAACGCTCGCACAAACCGGGCGAGATACGGCACAACTTACCGAGTACCCAAAGAACGTCGGGCTCCAGCCGGTAAAGATGCCGCGGAAGCCCTCGGCGCGCGCAATCTTGCCCCAGGCCTCGAAGTTGCCCTTGTACAGCTTGGAGTTGACCTGACGGCGGCACTTGACCAGGTCGAGCGGGGTGACGGCCGTGTGGGTGAGGCCGCACGCCAGCATGCCGCCGAAGGTGCACGCGGCATAGTACTTGGCCGAGTACAGCTCGATCTTGTTGCCGGCCGCCGCCTGCGCCTTGCCGCTCGCCTTTTCAAACTCGTGCACCGCCGCGTTGCTCAGCTTGGCCGCCTTGTCCTTGGCGTCGTCGACGGCGCTCCAGGCACCGTACAGCTCCTGGCGCGCAGGCGGGTACCTGGACGACGATGACGTGCGATTGGCCGTGTCAGCAGCGTCAGAGGTCGGGGCGGAGGGGAAGGCGCTGCACAGGGCGGCCGGGGAGGGGAACAATTGCGAGGTGAGCGGCATGGTTGCTGGAGCTGTCTGTTGCATCAGCTCCGGACGGTGCGGGGAAGGGTGCGGGGCAGAGCAGTGTGCGTGAGGACTCCCAGCTCTGAGCAGCGGGCAAATACCTGGTCCGGATCAATTGATGGGAGCGCAATGGATGCTTACGAAGGGTTTCGTGTGACTCAGCTGCTGTGGTTGGAGAGGTGCGGAGGAGCAGCCGCTTCCTCGTCGCGCGCCCGCTGCTTTAACCCCGCCTATTTCCGCCATAACCCCGGCGAAGGATTGTGGAGGATCTGTTAGATAAGTGACACAGCATGGGGGCCAGAGAAAGAAAAAAAAAGGCGCAGTGGAGCCTACACTTGCTGAGCATCGGCACTTGGAGCAAGCACGAGAAGATGTTGCTGCGAGCAGAGATTGAACTCCGAGAGAATCCATATCGTATCCATGCAGAAAAGCCAGCAAGTAAGACACGGTTCCGAAATGCCTTTTCTCCTCCTTCGCTGACTGCATCCTGCGTTGAATCATACGCCATTTCTCTACTGAGCATGCCGTCGGCTATCCTCCTCATTCCTCGTCCTCGCCCTCGCCCTCCGACTCCTCTTCCAACGGATCGTCGAAGACTGCCGCGTCGCTCGCATCCGTCAGCGGGTGTGATCCGCTCTTCTTAACCCCCACCCACGTGCTGTCCAGCTCGCCTCCCTCCATGGCTGGTCTCTGCGTGTTGCTGCTCTTGCGGTGTCTGCTCACCACTCCCGGGAAAAGTCGAGGCTCGTGAGGGTCGAGATGTGACGCCGATGCCGACGTGACGCTCTGCTGTGGAGAAAGGGGCGGCCCGAGGAAAGGCTGCGGCATCGGTATCACCGACGGCGTTGTCGCCACCATCGAAGAGGACCGGTTGGTTTTGCGGCTGACGTGCATCGGGTTGCTTCCAGCTGTGGACCCATCATCGCGGCCCACGAGGTCGCTGGAAGAAGCTGACATTTTGAGGTGAGCATTCTTCACACTCGTCAGACGGTCCTGTGGCGCTGATGTGGGAGCTTGAGCCAGAGGCACGTCAACCTGCAGAGTCTTTCTCGCCGTGGGCGAAGCCGGTTGCCGCCCCGTCCCATTTGCTGCTTGCTCGGCCGGCGTCTTCGCCGCTACGTTGCGCATCGAGAGCGGCTCGCTGGTGCCAGTGCTGGTGTATCGGGAGATCCTGCCATCATATTAGTCGCTGTTCGCAAAAAGACTCGTCCATCCACTCACATGGCGAGCTCAGCCTGCAGGGTTTCGTGGCGGAACGCCTCTCTGATGTTTGGTACATTGACTTTGCTCATGTCGTTTCCTGCAACACCTGGCAAATGGTAGTTCGCACCCAGCCATCTCTGCTTGACGGCGTGCTCGAAGCCACTCTGCTCGACCGAATGCTTGGCCAGTTCGCACATATCCACCGCACTCAGCTTGTAGATCTGCGCCGCGACCGAGTACTCCTCGATCAAGGGCTCTTTGGTGAAAGCGAATTGAAGAGGGTCATCCGTAGACAGAGACACGTTCAGGCCGCGCTTGAAGTAGGAGAGGAACGGGTTCCGCTCGTACGCCAGAAAAAGCGCGTTGTTGCTCAGCGGAGACATGGCAATGCCGATTTGGTCCAGATAAAAGATATATTGAAGAAGAGGAACCTTCCTGAGCATCAAGCCGTGGCTGATGCTATGGCAGCAAAGGACCGTTGCCGCCAAGTGGTCCGTGTCGCCGGCTTCACCACAGTGCGGCCTGAGCAAGAATGTATTGAAGCCTCGTTGCTTGCGCCAAACGTTGAGTGAGGCGATGTTGGCGAAGAGATAGTAGATCCAGTAGCTGTAGGGAGGGTTTTGCTTGGTATCCCACCACTTTGGCTTGGGGAACTTCCTGTAAAGCCGACGTTCGGGCTTGCTCTCATCATCAACACTGTCAAAGCCAATGACCCTCTGCAAGAAGATGTGCAGCTTTGGGTGACTGTTAGGGTCTTTGGTAACCTCGAACAAGGGCTGGAAAATGTTGCGAACAATCTGCTCAAAGTTGTCCATCAAGTTCGAGCTCTTGTAGACGTCGTAAAGACGAGGGACCTGGATGAGCCAGCGCACGTTGAGAGAGAAGAGCTTGTTGTCGACCACCCATGCGGCTAATTTGTCCCACTCCTCAAGATCGCGGCCGTAGATGGAGATTCTCCATTCCACCATTTGGTACTTGCTGGACTCTAGATCCGCCATAACCTCCTTTGTAATCTCTGCCAGGTAGCGTCCGTGGATGTAATTGTCAGTCTTCAAGAAGATGGTCCTCAGCCTGGATTCCCCGATAGGGTTGTACTTCAGATTGAACTTGTCGAATCGGTGGAAACTGTCCGTGTGGGCCTGCAGACATCAGCAGAGAACAAAACATGTGTGGCTTGACCCCAAACTCACATGCATATCAAGAGTGTCAATACTGAGGTCATACGCAGTCAAGTTGATACTCTCAAAGACCTCTCTTAGGGTCAGATGCTTGCCGTCTCTGTACAGTACGACCTCGTCGGGAGACTTCTTCATCTTACTCTTAATGAACCGAAGCAGATGTTTCTGGTTCATGCAGGCAGAGTGATGAACGTGAGTGTCGACCTTACGGACGTTGTAGAAGTCTCTGTGAGGCACCTTCTTGCTGTCCGCTATCTCCTGATACTCGTTCAGCAAGTAGTAGAGATTGAACTTTCCCTCGAGATACTGCAGACGCCTGAAAGCAAAACTTTTGATGGGCCCGTCGGTGGACACGCTGATAATCTCGTCTAGATCCATGTAGAACTCCCTGATATCCGGAATGTTCACCATGGGCTTGTTAAGCTCGGCGGAAGCCTCGGTCTCGTAGACCTGGAATACACTGCTGTCGTCGAGCTTGAAGTTCATCTCCGAGGGGCCGGGGAGAGGCAGCAAATCATCAATGTCGAAGTCCTCACCGATGTCATGACCTGGCTTCCTCGGCGGCTTCGGGGCTGCTCGCGGCTTCGCATCAGGATCAAGCATCTGGCTGTTGCTCATGCTGTTGAGGCCATTGGTAGCAGTACCCGCGTAGCGGTTGTGGTCCCAGGCAGGATCCGGCAGAGGAGGGTAGATTTCCCAGCTAGGGTCGTCTTTGGGGTTGTCGAAGTCGCCTTGCAGGGAGAGACGCATGTACTTGTGGCGGATGTCGAGGACTTTCTGAATCTGCGTGTAGATGTTGCGCAACTCCTCGGCGACACTGGAATCGTTGGCAGCGAAGCCGCCGTTGCCGTAACCCACGCCAACGCCGGCGCCGGCGCCGTGTATGCCGTGCTGCTCCAACAGCGGCTTGGATTCATGGGGAAGAGTAGGGTGGTGACTGTGGGAACGAGCGGTGCGATCGGCCTCGAGAAACGGATCGTCTGGCTTGGCGTGGGCGTAGTAGCTGGGGGCACCGAACGCACCGGCGAGGCTGGGGAGCTTGTCCGGGTTGGGGGACTCGACCTCGACGGGCAGGGTGGAGCGATAACTGGTGTGTCCCTGGGCGTGGACGGTGGCGCGGGGCGACCGCTGGGCTCTCGGAATCATGTCGCTGTCGCCGTCCTGGGACCAATTGCTGCTGCCGACCTGGGTCTCGAGCTGGTGGCGCTGGAAAAACTGCTTGGCCTCGGAGTGGCTCATCTGCTTCTCGGAGGCGCGGTCGTAGAAGGCCGTCCTGCGCTGTTTATCCCTGGGCAGCAGACCAGTTTGTGCGCCGTCGGATGCATTAGCAGCAGTGCCGGCGGCATCCATGCTGGGGCCCGCATCCCCGCCCCCAGGCCCCGTCGGCTTGCTTTTTTGGGCGTCCTGTGCCTCATCGCTGGGGTTCTCGGACGCGTCGCGGTCGTCGGACAGCTGCTCGAGGGCGAGCTGGTCCTCCTCGGAGGAGAGGTCGGCGACGTGCAGGTCGGGCGAGTCGTCGGGCGACAGGGCGTGGGCAGCTGCGAGGGCGACCATGGCGCGTTAGCCAGCGGGGTGGGACATGGTGGCGGGCAGCAGCATACCGGTCGACATTTTTCTTGTCCAGGTGGGAGGCGGCCCCCTCCGATAGAGTTATCGCGCGGATCGACGCGAGCTTAGACCCTCCGCCGCGTCTTGGCAGCGCCGGGCGTGACGTGGAGAGAACAGCGAGCGAGAGGAGCAGCGAGAGGAGCAGCGAGAGGGGTCGCACAGCTGGAGGCCACAACAATGCCCGGTGGCGGCGCAGTCTGCGTTATATGCTGCGCCATGACTCGTGCGCGGCTGCTTCTGCCAGTTCCTGGCACGCTGGCGGCTGAGAGTCTACAGTCATCAGGTGCCGGGGCCGCCGCTCTACGTATTGTGGGGATGGTGGCCAGCGACCCACCGGCTGCGTGGGGAGACCTCAGGAGAAGGCCCATCCATGTGCTATTCTACACGCCCAAATCCTCGTCTCCAGGCCGTGCCTCCAGGAGCCCGTGGTGCGCGCGCTTGACGTGGTCGGCCCATTCCTTGGAGTCTTCGAACCACGCGCCGCAGTCAAAGTGCGCGCACGCCGCGCCCGAGTGCTGCTGCGAGTGTGTGCGAAGCTCAGACTCGTTGCCGAATTGCTGCATGGCCGTCAGCACGCTTGGCCCGGCACAAAGAGCGGCGGGCTTACCTCGTGGCAGCTGACGTAGGGGCAGTGGAACGCTGGAACCGCCCACTCGCTGCCACCGGCCGGCTGCTGCTCCCCCTTCCTCTGCACCTCCTGCACCGCGTAGTCCTGCCCGTGGTCCTGCCCGTAGTCCTGCCCGTTGAACTGGGCCGCGGATGAGGTTGTGTTACTCGCATCGACCACGTGGCCCAGGATCATCCTCAACCTCGCCACCGCCTTACTATCCAGACGGTCCATCCCTGTCTTGGCTTCTTCAAGCTGGCTTCGGGCCGCCTTGACCACTGGCAGCATCTCTCCCCACACTTCATCCGTGTAACCGTTGAGCACGTCGTCCCACTCAGCCAGCCAGTGGTGCCGCTGCGCATTGCTGAACGCCATGACGCCCTCTTCCCCGGATTCTAGCGTCCGGGACAGGTCTCTGATTTCTTCCTCCAGCTGCGGATTTGCAAACTCGGGCCGGAGGTTCAGAGGATTCTGCGGTGAAACGCCATTGTGCTGCGGTGGCGGCGGAAGGGACGACTTCATCTTATCAGCTATTTCCTTTTCCTCCGGAGAAAAATTCTGTCCGAAGAGGTCATTGACCGTCTCTGGCGTGGGATCTGCCATCTGCATGTCCACGAATTCTTCTGTGGAGAAGCTAGGGTCGGAGAGCAAACGCCTGACTTCAGCGCCGTCGTCGGGTCCATTGTGTCCGTTGGAGGCGCTTTGATGACTCGATTTCGAGCCATAACCGGCGAACTCACCAAGACCATCCAGGGCACGATAGGAGTCCATATCAAAATGGTCATCCAAAGAGAACTCGGTCGAAGTGGACCGGAAGCCCTCCTGAGACCTAAACTGTTCACCGCTTCCGTTGATGGCACGTGATGACGACCCGTTCTGTCTGGACGGTAGCGTTTGCGCCCAGGTCGAAGGGCCTGCGGCTTCCGTGCCGCTCTGAAGCTTCCTGGAGAGCCCGGATCCTGAGGCAAAGGCAGACCGGGCCTCGTCGGCGCTGCCACTACCGAACGCGTTCCTGGCGAGGCCCGAAGCCGAGGCAGCGATTCTGGATGACATTGACGGCTCTTTGCCGTTGTCGCGAGGAGGCGCAGCATCCTTGTGCTCCTCGGGCTTCTGCTGGTGGTCCATGTCGTACAGAGAGACGGGGGAGGGATGAGGTTCCTATAGAAGTTTTGAGATGAGCCCAAGGGTCAAGCCTCATGCGGGGAATGACGGGGGTGTCTGAGTCGGCTGATGCAGGCCGGCGAACAAGGGATCTGAGTCGAGAACAGACTCGGTGTGGACATGGGTTTCACATGAAACCGAGATGCATACCTTGAATATCACGAGCACAGCGTGGAAAGCGAGGAGGGTTCAAGAAGGGCCGTCGCCGGACTACCTTGCCGTTTGTGAGACTTTTGTCCCGCTCAGATGCAACCGAGCTTCGAAAATGCTCTCTGATAGGATTAGATCCGTACGTGCGGGCTGTGGCGATTGGGAGAGTGTGGTCAACGAGTGTAGAAGAAACAGGACGTTCGTTGACAAGTTACTCCAGGACGAAAGGAAGGAATACCAAGCAGCGCCTAACAAGCATGGCGGGATCCGGCGCACACGCGCGCCCTGCCGGGAGCCTTCGGCAAAGCGCCCGAGGCCGATCTAGCCGCCTTCGGGTCCGGTCGGGAAGACCGCTCACCTCTCACCTCTCACCTCCGGCCGTGATCGCGAGCCCGACTGTGCTCGTGGGGATCCATGGTTAGCTGCAATGCTCGGGTAACACAAGAGGGCGCGAGCAAGCCATAAAACGTAGTTTTCAACGCCTTTCCCGGCCGAGTACACCAGACACGGCAGCACACCCCTTACACTGGAACCTTGAGTACGTCATTACTGATCGTGTGTGATGCCTGACCTTCTACTTCCGAGGATCCTCTAGTATTGTACATACACACGCCCTTCAATCGCCATGCCGTGCCAAAGTCCTCCGTTCCTGAACGCGTAAACCCAATCAAGAGCCGTAATGCAGAGAAGCCACCACAACGAACCCTCTGGCGTGTAGCCTCCCCGATTAGTTGTACTGCATGTAGGTAGCCGTCGAGTTGAACTTGAGGTTGCCCTTGATGACCTTGTCTACGGCAGCCAGGAAGTCCTTCTCGGTAGCAACCTTTCTCCTGGCGCGGATAGCAAACATGCCCGCTTCGGTAGCAACGCTGCGCAGCTCAGCACCAGTAGAGTTGGGACACAGACGCGAAATGAGCTCCCATCTGATGTCGCGCTCAACCGACATGCTCTTGGCGTGAATCCGGAGAATGTTGGCGCGTCCCTCCATGTCAGGCAGCGAGAACTCGATCTTACGGTCGATACGCCCAGGACGCATGAGAGCAGGGTCGAGCGTTGATGGCCTGTTGGTAGCGAACATGACCTTGATGTTACCACGCGAATCGAAGCCGTCCAGCTGAGTGATCAGTTCCAGCATGGTACGCTGCACTTCGTTGTCACCGCCCGCACCGTCATCGAAACGTGCTCCTCCGATAGCATCAACTTCGTCGAAGAAGATGATGCAGGCTTTCTTCGTCCGCGCCATCTCAAACAACTCGCGCACCATACGAGCACCCTCACCAACGTACTTCTGCACCAGCTCCGAACCAATGACACGGATGAAGGTGGCATCTGTCCTGTTGGCGACAGCACGAGCGCAGAGCGTCTTGCCGGTACCAGGGGGGCCATAGAGCAAGGCACCCTTCGGGGGATCGATTCCAAGATTGACGAAACGCTCCGGCGACAAGAGCGGCATCTCAACGACCTCGCGCAGCTTCTCAATCTGTTCCTTGCAGCCGCCAACATCGCCGTATGTCACGTCGGGCTTGTCCTCGACAGTCATCATGGTAACGGACGGATCGATCTTGGGAGGCAACGGCAGGAGAATCTGGTACTTGTTGCGGTCGACGCTGTCGACGAGCGTAACGTTGTTAGGACATCATTGCTATCCTTCACGACAAGAGACCGAGGGAGTGGACTTACCCAACACGCATGCCCTCCTCGATATCCGTAGGACTGACGCGCTCGCCCAAGTTGACGACGAACTTGGCAATCTGCTTCACGTTGATCACGTACTTGCTCTTCTCTGAGTCCTTCTCGTCCTGGATGATCTTCGTACATCTTGCGACCTGCAGCGGTTGCTCCTCCTGCATGCGTTGTCTGTCGGCTGCGATGTCCCAGAGGTGCGGCGGCGCAAGACCGGTGTCAGATTCCTAGCGACAGCGTGAGATGGCAACGACGGTTAACGCGGGCGGAGCATGCTACCTTCACGCCAATCTTCTCGTTCACGCTTTGCTGCTTGTCCTTGATCTCCTTCTCAAGCTTCTTCAGCTCCGCAGCGTAAGGCGCGGCACCATAGGTTTTGAGCACTTGGATGTCCCTGCATCGGAGTCAGCGGCCGTGCTGCGTTTCCAGAGCTGCTGGAGCTGCCGTACTCATCGGACAGGGGCGTGATCTTCTTCTCTTCCACCTCATCGTCGGCGTAGCTCCTCTGGAACTTCTCCCAGTTCTGGCCGGTGGCACTGGGCATGTTGGAGGTCGGGCGACGTGTCGCACGTCGGAACGGGTATCAGCAAGGATCGGTCGGGTATGGAGCGGGTACGGAGAGCGTGCTGGCAACGGGGCGGGTGCGATGGTGGGTGAGGACGGAGCGCGGTCGATGGGTGAGGTGTTGATGCAACTGGAGCTCGCGCCGCTGGCGGAAGGTCCAAGGGTAGGTGCGTATGTAATGGCCGGCGGCTTCTTCCGGCGTGCCTGAGGCAGCCTTCCGCGAAATTCGACCGCCCGCATCGCGTCCCGCAGTTTTCGGAGAGTGTCACTGCTGCACCCCTCCGCGTTACTCCCTGCCAACACCTCCAACCACCTTCCCATCACGCGTCAAAATGGCCAGTGCTGCAGTTTCCAGCGGTGGCTCCGGCAATGCCGCCTTCAAGGTCAATAAAATAATTTCCTAGCAGCCGCAGGTGGCAGCTAACCGTGTTGCAGGACAAGGAGAAGCCCCAGGCGGTGCGCACGGCCAACATCGTTGCCGCAAGAGGTATGCACTCTGCAGCGTGGATTGAGGCTACATTTGCTGACTCCCGGAACAGCTGTTGCGGATGCCATCAGGACTGTAAGCCAAAAGGAGGGCCTCAGCAGGAGCTGGACAGCAGGCTAACGTTGCAATACTAGTCGCTGGGTCCGAGGGGTATGGATAAGATGGTAAGGTGTTCCATCTTCGACGTCATCTACAGCTTCCTGACATATCTCCAGATCCAAACCGGCAAAGGCGAGACCCTCATTGTAAGCTCCGCGCCCCCTCAAGACGAATCTGAAGTCCTGACCCGCCCAAGACCAACGATGGCAACACTATGCTCCGTGACATGAGTGTCCTTCACCCCGCGGCGAAGATGCTTGTCGACCTCGCAAACGCCCAGGACATTGAGGCTGGTGACGGCACGACGTCGGTGGTTGTGATTTGCGGTAGCTTGCTAGGAGCGGCGGAGCGGTTATTGTCAAAGGGTATACCTCGTGCGCCGGAAACATGATTTGAACGCATACTGAGACGCAAGTACGCAGGTATCCACCCTACCACCATTTCGGAGTCCTTCCAACGTGCGGCGGCGGCAGCAGTCCAGGTCCTCCACGACATGTCCATTCCTCTCGCCCTCACCGACCGCGCCGCGCTCCTCAAGGCCGCATCCACCTCCCTGTCTTCTAAGATCGTTGCTCAGGAGCCTAAGCTCGCCCCGA
The DNA here is from genome assembly GCF_001883845.1 of Diplodia corticola. Classification (NCBI taxonomy): domain Eukaryota; kingdom Fungi; phylum Ascomycota; class Dothideomycetes; order Botryosphaeriales; family Botryosphaeriaceae; genus Diplodia; species Diplodia corticola. Next base: position 33,087 of record NW_017971533.1, read on the forward strand.
TGGCCGTGGATTCCGTCCTTAAGATCATCGACGTGAAGACGGCGGATAACGTTGACTTGAAGAACATCAGGATTCTGAAGAAGCCCGGCGGTACCGTGGACGAGAGCGAGATGGTTGACGGTCTGGTGCTGCAACAGCAGGTTGTGAAGAGTGGCGGTGGCCCCGTGAGAATGGAGAAGGCCAGAATTGGTCTGATCCAGTTCCAGCTGAGCCCGCCGAAGCCTGATGTAAGAGTGGAGCTTGGGACAACATGAAGCCGGCCGTGCTAACTGTTTGCCAGATGGAGAACCAGATTGTCGTCAACGATTATAGGCAGATGGACAAGATCCTCAAGGAGGAGAGAACATACCTGCTGAACATGGTGAAGAAGATCAAGAAGGCCAAGTGCAACGTTCTCTTCATCCAGAAGTCCATCCTCAGGGACGCGGTCAACGACCTCTCCCTGCACTTCCTCGCCAAGCTCAACATCCTCTGCGTCAAGGAAATCGAGCGCGATGAGATCGATTTCATCACCAAGAGCACCGGCTGCAAGCCCATTGCCGACATCGATTCTTTCACCGAGGACAAGCTCGGCTCGGCCGACCTAATCGAGGAGGTCCAGAGCTCCGGCGCAAGGATAGTCAAGGTCACTGGCGTCAAGTCGCAAGGCCAGACCGTTTCGCTGGTGTGCCGTGGCGCCAACTCGCTCATCCTCGACGAGGTCGAGCGCTCCATCCACGACGCGCAGTGCGTGATGCGCTGCCTGGTGAAGAAGAAGGCCCTGCTTGCTGGTGGCGGCGCCCCGGAGATCGAGATCGCACAGTCGCTCGCCACCCAGGCGCGCTCGCTCAGCGGCACCGAGGCCATCTGCTGGAAGGCCTTCGCCGACGCCATGGAAATCATCCCCGTCACCCTCGCCGAGAACGCCGGCCTGAACTCCATCAAGGTCGTCACCGAGCTGCGGCACCGCCACGCCCTTGGCGAGAAGCAGGCCGGCATCTCCATCAAGAGCGGCGGCGTCAAGAACAACATCACCGACGAGAACGTCCTCCAGCCCCTGCTCGTCTCAACCTCCGCCATAGAACTGGCGGCCGAGACCGTGAAGCTGCTCCTCAGAATCGACGACATCGCTCTTAGCCGTTAAGAAATGGGTGAGAGTCATGTAATGGGGAATGAAGAAAGGAGAAGTTTTATGAACGAGTCTGATGGGAAAGAAATGGGGTGGGCTCCTTTTAAGAGGGATGTCTGGCGATTTTGGCAGAACGAAGGCGATGATAAAATATGCTAGAGAACGATTGTATAATCAAAAAAAGCCATTTTCTCCCCTTTTCCTTGGGATGAGAGGAGACGAGTGAACATGTACTGGCATAATCTGCATGCGCTGGCACTTGGTCACCCCAGATATTCAACTCGTTTTGTGTAATGCAAAGACCGGAGTTCATCGTGTTTGGCATACTGAGAAAATCATAATCATCCCCACGTTTTAAACATCGCGAGTCACTGTATGCGTTATGGTAACGACAAAAGGTCGTATAAATACGTCTGTAAATAACGCCATTTAATTGTAACAATCGGATAAAAACATTTACATGACAGCTCCTTGGATATGCTAACTCAATAAGTCCTGTCTTTTGCTTGGCCACTCCATCCATCACATCCAGTCACACCCAAAGAATCCCTCCGTTCTCTAGTATGTTCTCTTGAACGGCGGGACGGCCTTGCACTCGCTCTCGTCGAGTGTGGTGCCCGTTACGGCGCGGTAACTGAGGTCAACCTTGCCGTGGGGCTTCTTCTGCCAGGTGAGGGTGTGCTTCATCCACTTCTCGTCGTCACGGTCGGGGAAGTCCTCGCGGGCGTGAGCACCACGCGACTCCTTGCGGTTGGCGGCAGCCTCCGCGGTCTGGACGGCGCAGGTGAGCAGGTTGCGGAGCTCCAATGTCTCGACGAGGTCCGAGTTCCAGATCATGCTGCGGTCCTTGGTGCCAACCTGGGAGAACGAGGCGTCAACATCGTGGATCTTGCGGACACCCTCGTCGAGCGACTCCTGAGTACGGAAGACAGAAACATCCGTCTGCATAGTCTTTTGCATTGCAAGGCGGATGTCGTGCGTGGACTTGGGGCCTTCGGCGGTGCGAACGTGGTCAACAATAGAGATAGAGTCGGCGCCAAGGTCTGCGGACGTGGGCTGCGGCTTCTGGCCAGGGGTGAAGTTGTCACGGATGGTGTGGGAAACAGCACGGCCAAAGACGATAAGATCCAGGAGGGAGTTGGCACCGAGGCGGTTGGCACCGTGAACAGACACGCAAGCCGCCTCACCGCAAGCGAAAAGACCGGGAACGACCTTGTCCTTACCCTGCTCATCAACGGTAAGGACTTCACCAGTGTACTTGGTAGGAATACCACCCATGTTGTAGTGGACGGTAGGCAGGACAGGGATGGGCTGCTTGGTGACATCGACACCCGAGAAGATAGAGGCGGTCTCAGAAATACCAGGGAGACGCTCGTGGAGAATCTCCGGGGGCAGATGGCTGAGCTGGAGGTAGATGTGGTCCTTCTCAGGACCGACACCACGACCCTCACGGATTTCCATGGTCATCGAACGGGAGACAACGTCACGGGAGGCCAGATCCTTAGCGGTAGGAGCGTATCTCTCCATGAAACGCTCACCCTCCGAGTTCAGTAGGTAACCACCCTCGCCTCTCGAACCTTCAGTAATCAAGCAACCAGCGCCGTAGATACCAGTGGGGTGGAACTGAACAAACTCGAGATCCTGGTTGGGGAGACCGGCACGGGCAACCATGGCCATGCCGTCGCCAGTGCAGGTGTGGGCCGAGGTGCAAGAGAAGTAAGCACGGCCATAACCACCAGTGGCCAGGACGGTGTTCTGAGCGCGGAACCTGTGAAGCGTGCCATCCTCCTGGTTGTAGGCAATGACACCCTTGCAGACACCGTCCTCCATAAGCAAGTCAATGGCAAAGAACTCGACGAAGTACTTCGTGTTGTGCCTCAGCGACTGGCCGTAAAGAGTGTGGAGAAGAGCGTGACCAGTTCTGTCGGCAGCGGCACAGCAGCGGTACGCCTGACCACCCTTGCCGTACTTCTGCGACTGACCACCGAAAGCACGCTGGTAGCTGTGGCAAAGTTAGTCGGTACCTTTTTTTTTTTTAACGCGCGAAGTTGCCTGAGCTTACATCTTGCCATCGTCAGTTCTCGAAAAAGGGCATCCGTAGTTCTCAAGCTCAATGACACTCTGAGGCGCCTCGCGGGTCATGTAGTGGATAGCGTCCTGGTCGCCGAGCCAATCCGAGCCCTTGACGGTATCGTACATGTGCCATCTCCAGTCGTCTTCGTGCATGTTTCCGAGCGCAGCATTGATTCCGCCCTGCGCGGCGACGGTGTGGGAACGGGTGGGGAACAGCTTGGTGATACAAGCAGTGTTGAAGCCAGCCTCGGCCAGACCGAAGGCGGCGCGGAGACCGGCGCCACCAGCACCGACAACGAGGGCATCGTACTCGTGGTCGATCACAGGGTACTTGTTGCTGAGGAAAGGCGATGCCTCCTTGGCGCGGAGCGGCTCGTTCGTGAAGATCTTAGAGACAGGCCTAGTGGAGGAGAAGGCGCGTGTCTGGGGACGAAGGGCTCGGGAGAACTGCAGCGGTGCATGTCAGCCACAGCAGCAATGAGAGGTCGGCACAATGAAGTATCGATTGACGTCGATGCAATTGAGGCGGGCGGCGGCACGCGGGTCAGACACACCCGCACAGCACTGGGAGTGCGGGAGCTCGCGGGGCTGCGGTGCTGCGTTCGGAGCTGGGGTAGGTGACGAGGGGGGGAGGCGGGGAAGGCGTACCTGTGCCGAGGCGGCCAGCTGCCGCAACCTAAGGGCGGACATTTTGGGGATGGGGGAGAGTGGAGTGGTGATGGTGTTGCAAGAGCGTATGCGAGCGGTCTTGGTACCGATGCGCTAGCCACTGCATCCGACTGTCCTCGCTTTCGTCAGGAAAAAAGGTAGGGCGCTGATTGGCTGTCGGCCAACCTCGGGATTGTGACCAAAAGCCTCGAGCCCGCGATCCGCGCGCACAGTCGTGAGATGGACCATCCGACCCGACAAATCTTCGCCGCCACCAGTGACAGTGGACGCAATTCTAAGCTCGCCCGCGCATCGACGCTGGACTTGTGCCTCAGTATCGCTGGACCACCTGTGCGCTGCGCCCCATCAGCAATGGCAGGCCATCGGCATGTGAATGCCGAACTGCTTGGCCGAGGGCGATCAGATGACCGCGCGCTCTGCCCCGCGAAATGCACCACCTTCTTCATATGATCCCGTTGCCAATATTCAACGTTGGCTTGACTACGAGCAGCATCTTACACTGAAACCAATTGATGTAGTCCAGAGCTCGGACTCGCAACTGGTGTCACGATCTCGTAGTCGCTCTTCCAGATGAAAGTCGGAGCTTGCCAGAATTGCCCCCGAATCATCTCCCGCGTCTGGCCGTACCCACCCCCGCGGGTATACGTTTACCCCATCGTGCTGAGCGACGAAAGACTGATCCCGCTCTCTAGCATATTCTGAGAGGCTTCGCAAACGTGTACAACTAGTCCATGAGTAGAACCGAGGTTGAATGAACCGCGTTATGAGTTTCTCCACGTCTGAGGACAGAATGGTCCTTTCAACGCCGTCCTGAAAGCCTGGATAATTCTGTAATCCGTGCTCAGCCTGTCAGCAATCGCACACATGTTGACCACTTGCAGCTAACGTCATTTGGCATTCCATTGAGTCCATGACCTTCTCATTGAGTATCTTTTTGGTGAGTGTGCGCGCGTCTTTTAGCTACGTCACACTGAAAATGGGGGAACATGAAAACGCCATGTAAGCTACCACCAGCCCATCATGAATTGAGATGCTAAACCAGACTAAAGAGAGAAAATAACCTAAGCAGAGGGAGCAAGGTCCTTCTTGAGGGTGCCAAGGTATTGCCTCTTCTCCGCCGGGGTCTGGTAAGCACCGTGACCGAACTTGGACGAGGTGTCGATCCACTTGAGCTCGACCTTCTCGAGAGCCTTGCGGCTGGTGTGAGTGAACATGGACTTGCGGAGAGTCACGACCCTCTTCTTGGTACCGGGGACGGAGCCCTTGAGGAGAACGAAGTCGTTCTTGACCTCGCCGTAGCGGACGAAGCCACCAAGACTGCCAACTTATCAGAATTTATTCCACTAGGCAGGGAGAAAGGAACTTACGGAGTGATGGTCTTCTTGGAGACGTCGAACTCGGTCGAGGCGTTGCCAGCATCCTCACCCTTACCAATGCGGTAGATCTTGTGGTTGACCGAGGTACGGTGGTGGTAACCCATCTGACCGGCACGGGCAACGGTCCACTGGACGTGGGACGGGTGCCAAGCTCCAATACAGGCGACCTTGCGCAGACCCTTGTGGGTCTTGCGAGGAAGCTTCTTGGTGCCCCACCTGGAGGTGACACCGTTGAAACCGTGACCCCTGGTGACGGCGATGACGTCGATCACCTCATCCTGCTCGAAGATGGAGCCGACCTCAATGGGCTTCTCGAAGAGGCCGTGGGCGAAGTCAACCTTCTCGGCAATGCTGCCGCCGTTGACCTGGACCTCCATGAGGTGGGCCTTCTTCTGCTTGAGAGGAGTCTTGGAGACTTGGGTGTGGGCGAGAACGCGGACGACGGTGCAGTACTTCTTGATGCGCTCGAGCTCGCGGGTGATGGACTTGCCGCTGTTCTCGGAGTACTGCTTGGCGTACTTGGTGAACGCCTTCTTCTTGCTCTTGTACCAGTTCTTGTAGAACCTCCTCTTGATCTCATCCGACAGGTGCTCGGCCCAGACGGTGGTGAGGGAGCGGAGACCACGGGGAGTCTCGATGTAACCAACAACACCGATGGCGATCAACTAAAATTCGAATCAGTAAACAAGGACTGATTGGAAATTTTCCATGGGTTGCATACCGGAGGAGTCTCGACGACGGTGCAGGCCTCGACAACCTCCTTCTTGTGGAGCTTGGCGCCAGGACGGTCAAGGTCACGGACGATGGTGGTCATACCGGCCTTGAAGCCCATGGTGGCGGTGAGGTGGACGGGCTTCTTGGCGTCATCCTTGGGGAAGCTGCGATAATTTGCACGTCAGTTATCGTGATCGCGCGACTGCGGGTGCAGTAGAAAACGTTGCGAAAATCGTGCCCCGAGGTCCAAATGGCACGCAATTGACTTCGGTGGGGGTTGTTGAAAGTGCGTCTTTCCCGAATTGTTCGTTCTCCTTGTGTGCAGTCTCTTCGCCCTCCGTCCTCCTCTTGCTATGCTGGTTGTCGAACTCGCAGAAACAGCGCTTGGGAGTAAACGTACCTCTTGACCTTTCCTCTGTGGCGGGAGGCCCTCTTGCGGGGCAGGAAGGCCAGCGAACCGTGGCGAGGAGCCTCGTACTTACGGTGGGACATCTTTGCGACGGTGTCGAGGGAGGGTTGTCGTCGTCCTGTGTCGTCTCACTGAGCAAGAAGAGAAGCCTGTGGGCTTTTTCGAGCTGGTGGGAGTTAGGCGAAAGGCGCTAGTGCGAGCCGAGGATAAGCCGCCCGGCGCGCCACACGCCCTCCAAGGCATCGAGGCACCGGGCAGCTAGCAACCATGCGCGATGGTGGGACAGCCTTTGTACCTAAATCCTTTGCAGTGTGCTTGCAAGTTGCCCCAAATCTGTACATCACAGCGGATCTCCGACCCCGCCCTTTTCTCCACGCCATGTACGGCCTCCCCTCGAAGCTCATATTTGCACATTTGCACCAAGCAAGGAGAATGGAGTATGATGGCAAAATGAATGCAGTGAGCGCCGCGTACGCTACAAAGGAGGGTCCGCAATTGGACCGGCCTTCAGTATGCAGGCGGATGTAAGACCCTCTGCAAGACACCGTCTGACCTCCCCATTGACCGCGCTGCGCGTGTGCGCATTCTTACGCACCCAACGCCGAGTTCGCCCTGCCCTTTGCTACCAATGAGGTCGTGTTGCTTGGAGGTAGGGGGTGAAGCAGCCGGCTATAGCATGCGAGTTCGCGTGAGCGTGTATAGGTCTGGTCAAGCCTCTGGCTAAAACAAGCGGCAACTATTAATTGGCCCGCGGCGCTGGCCACCAGGGTAGCTCCACAAGGGAAGCTCTCCTGCATGACGTGACCCCAGAAACAGCCCAGGCACCGTGGCTTATGTTCTGCAGCATCAGTCCATCGAGGTTGGTTGGTGTCAGGCCCCGGCGGCAATCGTGGCTGTCTGCGATTGTGGGCGTTCCTTTGACAGCCCGGCTGGGCAGCGCTGCTTTCATGCATGCGCCCAGCCCTTGCCTGGCTGCGGCCGCGGCAAGGCTTTGAGCGCGCCAGCCCAGCAGCAGAGGGGAAGAGATGGAGGATTTAAGGTACCAGCGCTGGCGGGAGTCATGCGGGCGACACCTACGTCATGCGCCGTGCAGCGCTGCCGCGCAACGCATGATCGGGCGGGCGACACAGCGGTCTGCATCGCCCTGTGCTGCTGTGCTGTCCGAATCATTCCTCAGTCGAATAAGCGGCGAGCGCTGTGAGGATTCATGCGCTGGCAAGCGGGCCTGTGTCAACCTACCCGCACGAGTTTGCTTGGCGTTCGGACTTTCCCAGGCTCCGGGGCTCGTCACCTCTGCCGCCCGCCTGGCTGTTCCAATGTGCGAGAACAGAGCCCCCGCTAACAACCAAACAATCACCACCCACCCCGACTATCTCCCGTATGTAATTGCCCACCGCCCGCCGTCGCCGCCTGCTCACCCCGCCACAGCTGGAGACTCGCTTCCCCACCGGCCGTGCCTCTTTGCCGCCCGCCCACTCCCCATTCAACGGTGACGCGCCCAGTCCTAGCCGGTTTCGTCCAGCCGTGCTCCGCGGTGACATCGTCTCAACGCCTGCAACACCACCGCTGATACCCTCCGAAGACCCCGCTGATCACACCCGCCCGCTCGCCCAGCCGTTGCGGATCCTCAACACGCCATCCTTTGCCCTGCTTTCGCTTGCTCTAGCCTGAGGCCTTGTTGGTGCAGCTTTGGAAAAGATGGTAGAAGCAGAGGGCAACCCGACCACTTGGAAGTTCACTCAGTAAGCGCCACCCCAGCCCAGCCCCATTGCCGCCCGCACACCCGCCTGGTTTGGCCCGACGCTTCGCACTGTCGCCTTGACCCGAGCCTATGGCACGGCCCTTCCACGAAGCTCCTCAGCCTCATACCATCCGCATGCCCGAAAACGGCGTTTCGAGCGACGGCTGACTGCGACGCCTCTAGGTGCTTCGGTGACAAGGGAGATGTAGAGGATATCACGGAAGGTGTGTTCGGCTGTTCTGCGTCCAAGCGCCCCACCCCCGCGCCCTCCATTGCGCGACGTACACCAACCAGAACTCGAGCTAACCATACGCTGGCTACAGCTGATATCATATCTACCGTCGAATTCGATGAGACGGGTGATTATCTCGCAACCGGTGACAAGGGCGGCAGAGTCGTCCTCTTCGAGCGGAATAGGACAGTGCGTTGATAGCTCTCGCCCCGCGCACACCGCATCTGCTGACCGGCGCAGAAAAAAACCTGCGAGTACAAGTTCCACACCGAGTTCCAATCGCACGAGCCCGAGTTCGACTACCTCAAGTCCTTAGAGATCGAAGAGAAGATCAACAAGATCAAGTGGTGCAAGCGCCAAAACCCCTCCCACTACCTGCTCTCCACGAACGATAAGACGATAAAGCTATGGAAGGTCTTTGAGAAGTCCCTCAAGGTGGTGGCGGAGAACAACCTCTCTCAGGAGTTGACCCCGGCGGGCGTCCCTAGCGCTGGCGGCCCAGTCCAGCGCCCCGCGTTCCGCTCTGCCGCCGATCTGAAGTTGCCGCGCCTGACGCTCCACGACACAGTTGTCGCCGCCGTGCCTCGCAAGACCTATGCTAATGCCCACGCATACCACATCAACAGCATATCCGTTAATAGCGATGGTGAGACCTTCATCAGCAGCGATGACTTGCGTATCAACCTATGGAACCTCAACATCCAGGACCAGAGCTTCAACATTGTCGATATCAAGCCGGCGAACATGGAAGAGCTCACAGAGGTCATCACGGCTGCGGAGTTCCACCCGGAGTCATGTAACCTGTTCATGTACGCCAGCTCCAAGGGCACGATCAAGCTGGCGGACATGAGAGAGAGTGCGCTTTGCGACCAACACTCGAAGCGTGAGTTTTGCGGGAGCCCCTAAGAGCGCAATGACTGAACTTTACCGCAGAATTCGAGCAGGAAGAAGACCCCCAGTCGCGCTCCTTCTTTTCCGAGATCATCTCATCTATCTCCGACGTGCGATTCTCGCGGGATGGCCGCTACATTCTTTCTCGTGATTACCTCACTGTGAAGATCTGGGACGTGAAGATGGAGAACAAGCCGATCAAGACCATCCCTATCCACGAGCATCTCAGGCCGAGGTTATGCGATACGTACGAGAACGACAGCATCTTCGACAAATTCGAGGTTGTCTTCTCAGGCGATGCGAAGAACGTGATGACGGGCAGCTACAACAACAACTTCATGATCTACCCCTCTGACCCTGACAAGGAAACGGAGGTCGTTCTGCAGGCAGACAAGTCGGCGTTCAAGGCGAAGAAGGTGGGTATTCCGACGCCGATGGGCGGCAATGCGGCGACGAGCCCGACGGGATCGAGTAAGAAGGGTAGCTCGAGGGCGGGAAGCCCGGCAGCTGGCGCCATCGGCCCCGGGCAGAGGATGAGGAAGGAGACGGATGCGGATCAGATCGACTTCAACAAGAAGATCCTGCACATGAGCTGGCACCCGAACGAGGACAGCATTGCCATCGCGGCAACCAACAACGTAAGTCTGGACCAGGGCAAACGCAAGGTAGCAGCGGCTGATGTGACTCGCAGCTTTTCGTCTTTTCGGCATTGTAAGAAGAGCAATGGGCTCATGGAGGAACATTTGGGAGGCGTTCGCCCGACCGCAATCTGCTCTTCCTCACTAATCCAGCGCCTAATTTCGTCGTACTCAACGGTGCAGCTAGATAGCATTCTCATGATGTCGATGAGCCAAGACTGTAGAGCCGGAAAGGTGGGCGCATCGACACAGACGTCGGAAATGAAATGTAAAAGGACTAGTCCACGAGACATGGGTGTTGTTTGGTGCTTTGCCGTGTTCAGCCGTGACTTTGGCGGCTTGTGACGACCAGAGATTGCACGAGTGCGTCGCACGTGTGCCGCCTTTCCTACGGAGCGGTCCCTGGCGCACGCGATCGCCCAGCAGTTCAGCTGCGACGGCGATCCTCAGCCCTACGGCCAGCCGAGAAGCCAAGCGGCACAGGGGTGTGCGTGAGTCGTTGACAAGTCCGTGACACGGTTGCCAGATCGACCTGCGACAAGCTTTCGCCGCCGCCAGGAGAAAGCCTTCGCCAGCCGACGATGATAGTCTAAGTGAACACCAGTTTTCCCGAAGTACTTGCGCCGCGCGTCTTCAGTACCCAAGTTGCTTGTTGTCCTTTCAACTCGGCTTGATCCACACAGCGGCCATCCCACTGACACAATAGACCACCGTGCGGCCACGCCTCCGTACGTCGGACCCCAGTCAACCGTTTGACAGCCGCCGTTGACTTCTGACATCGGGTCTTTGCAGGCCATTCCGCTACTACCTTTTCATCCTTCATCTTTGTTGCAGACCGCAACTGTCTTTTCTACGGCGATCATGATACCTCTCGCACCAGTGGGCATCACGGGCCTTATTTTCGGTGGCTGCTGCTCCAATGTAAGACTCCACTTGACATGGTTCAGCAACTACGACTGACTTTGCAGTAGGTGTATGCGCTTGAGGCTATCGTCAAGTAAGTGCTTTTGTACCCCATTGATCCAGCCAGAGCTCACACCAAGAAGACGGGAGCCGGACAGTGGCCTCCTGATCACACTTGGGCAATTCGTTCTTGTATGCCTTGCAGCGTTTCCGTCGCAATTCGACCCCAGCCGGCCCTTTTTTCTGAAGAGGAGCCCGGTGCCGTTCCGAAAATGGTTCATGAGCGCATTCATGTTCTTTGCTGTCAATATGCTGAACAATTGGGCGTTCGCCTTCCGCATTTCCGTGCCGGTGCACATTATCCTGCGCAGCTTTGGCAGCGTGACGACCATGGGTGCCGGATGGCTTCGTGGCAAGCGCTATTCTACCCTGCAAGTTTTCTCGGTGGCGATGCTCACAGTTGGCGTGATCATCTCCGCGTGGGCTGATGCTACCAGCAAGGTGCGGATGTAGAGTTGCGAGTCTTCTTTAGAGCCCCAGGCTGACCAATTGTTGAAGGGAAAACCCATGAGCACGTCCGGGATCAACTTCACGGACGCATCTTTTGAGGCAGGGCTCGTCATCCTTCTCGTGGCGCAGCTGCTGTCTGCGTACATGGGCGTTTATGTGCAGGAGATCTACGAAGAGCATGGCAAGCATTGGGATGAGAACCTTTTCTACTCCCACCTGCTCAGCATCCCCATGTTCCTCCCGCTCCAAGGCACTCTGATGTCGCAATACACCCGGCTTGCCTCGTCGCCGCCGCTCTACCTTCCTTCGTCGGTCTCGTCCTCGTTGCCGCTCCCGGCGGCAAAGATGCTGGCATCGGTTCCCGAATCCGTCTTCATGCTGCTGCTTAACTCAATGACGCAGCTTCTCTGTATCACCGGGGTGAACCTGCTCAGCGCAAAGTCCTCGGCAGTCACGGTCACCATTGTGCTCAACATCCGCAAGCTAGTCAGCTTCCTGGTCAGCATTTGGCTGTTTGGCAACAAGATGGGCGGCCAGATGATGTTTGGTGCTTTTGTCGTCTTCGGAGCAGGCGGTCTGTATGGCTGGGAGACGACGGTTGGTATCAAGAGGAGAAAGGAGGCGGAAAGGCTGAAGGAGCTGAAGGGCAAATGAAGGCCAACGGTTCAACATCACAAAAGACACAGGGGTGGAGAGCGGTGGAGAATAGACATGGCCGCCACAGGAACTTCGATAGGAACTCAAATGCAACGCTAGCCTACACGTATATCCAGAGAAATTCCACGCCAATTCTCTCCCTATTACATCAAATGATGTGGCGTTCGCCCCCTTACGTGCCATTGACATGCAGGCACGGACGGAGACATTCCCGGTAAACAATCGCTCTGCGCGTTCAAACAAAAGCATTGACACGATCCATTGAAGGCGCGGTTTGGTATGCAGCGCAGATGAAACTGGAGGCAGTTTGATTGCTGCAAACCGCGCGTCACGCATGCTCACAGCGGCGGTGCGGGGGAGCAGAGGTCCCGCAGGCAGCGCCCAGCTGCGCCCAGCAAGAACAGCGGCAGCGCTGCAACGAGCTTTTAGAGCGGTCGCGAGACACGGCAGCTGGCGATTGCACGCCTTCCAGCAGGCGGGAGCGCATGAGCAGAGAGCGGGCGCATGGGCGGAGGAGAGAAGAGGGGACGCGACGCGCACCCCCCTGCATCCCGTCAGCCACAGGGCTCCACCGGCCGTCTGAACACCTAGCTGGAAGACCAACTGTACCACCGGCATCCAAATTCTTTCGACACCACACTCCTTCGCCGCCCAGCTTAAGAATTGCCCTCGCCCTGAGCACCAGGTAAGCAGCCGTGCAGCCGCCCGCCATGCCGTCCGCGCAGCCCGCTAACGTCCGCTTCGCCCAGCTGTCCTCTGCGGCTCGCAGCCTGTGGCCCACCATGAGCTCGCAGCCACCACCCTCCACCCTGAAGCACCGCGGTCGCGACAAGAAGCGCCCGGCCACCCCGACCGCCGACAGCCCAACAGACAACAAGGTCAATGGCGCCTTCCAGCGCGCCCAATCCGAGGCCCAGGCCAAGATTGGTGCCGAGTGGGACTACAAGATCGCCTTTGCCGTCGTCACCCTGCTGGGCTTCTGGACGCGCTTCTGGGGCATCACCCACCCCGACCAGGTCGTCTTCGACGAGGTCCACTTTGGCAAGGTGAGTTTCCCCCCTCAATGCCGCCCTGCGAGCTTGCCTGACCCCCGACTCCGCAGTTTGCCTCGTACTACCTCCAGCGCACCTACTTCTTCGACGTCCATCCTCCCTTCGGAAAACTGCTCTTCGCCTTCGCCGGCTGGCTCGTCGGATACGATGGCTCGTTCCTCTTCGAGAACATTGGCGACTCGTACGTCACGAACAAGGTTCCCTACGTGGCCTACAGAGCTCTGCCCGCCACCCTGGGCGCCCTCACCGTTCCCACCGTCTTCCTGATCATGTGGGAATCTGGCTACAGCCTTCCGGCTTGCTTGACCGCCACCGCCCTTGTTCTCTTCGACAACGCCCACGTTGGCCAGACCAGGCTCATTCTCCTGGACGCGACCCTGATCTTTTTCATGGCTCTCAGCGTCCTTTGCTACATCAAGTTTTACAAGAACCGCCACGCTGCCTTCTCCCGCAAGTGGTGGAAGTGGTTGATTCTGACGGGCGTCTGCCTGAGCTGCGTTATTTCCACCAAATACGTCGGTCTTTTCACCTTCTTTTCCATTGGAGTTCCTGTTGCCTTTGATCTCTGGGATCTGCTGGACGTCAACCGGAGGCAGGGCTCTCTCTCTCTCCCCGACTTTGGCAAGCACTTCGCCGCTCGCCTGACCGCCCTCATTATCATCCCCTTCTTTTTGTACCTCTTCTGGTTCCAGGTCCACTTCTCTATCCTCAACCGCTCCGGCCCTGGCGATGATTTCATGAGCCCTGACTTCCAGGAGACGCTCAGCGACAACGTCATGACCATGCAGTCCCTCAGCATTGACTACTTTGATTCCATCACCATGCGCCACAAGGAGACCAAGGTCTACCTGCACAGTCACGTGGACCGCTACCCTCTCAGGTATGACGATGGTCGTATTTCCAGCCAGGGCCAGCAGGTTACCGGCTATCCCCACAACGACACGAACAACCATTGGCAGATTCTTCCCGCCACTGCTCCTGTCGACCAGCCGCGCCGCGTTAAGAATGGTGATCTGGTCAGGTTCCGCCACTTGGTGACCAACACCATGCTCCTGACGCACGATGTTGCCTCGCCGTACTACCCGACCAACCAGGAATTCACCGCTGTTGACATGGAGGCTGCCAATGGCGACCGCTTCAACGACACCGTCTTCGAAATCAAGATCGAGAACGGCAAGCCTGGCCAGGACTTCAAGAGCATGGGTTCGCACTTCAAGCTCATCCACTGGCCCACCAAGGTTGCTATGTGGACCCACACCACACCTCTGCCGGACTGGGCCTACAAGCAGGCTGAGATCAACGGTAACAAGAACATTCAGCAATCTAGCAACGTCTGGTATGTGGATGAGATTCCGTCTCTCCCTGTCGACAGCGAACGCCGCGTTCAGGAGCCACGGAAGGTGAAGCAACTGCCTTTCTTGAAGAAGTACTTCGAGTTACAGCGGGCTATGTTCTTCCACAACAACGCTTTGACCAGCAGCCACCCGTACTCCAGTTTCCCCATCTCCTGGCCTTTCTTGCTTCGTGGTGTCAGCTTCTGGACGGAGAACGACACGAGGCAGCAGATCTATTTCCTCGGCAACCCGCTTGGTTGGTGGCTGGCTAGCAGCCTGCTTGCCGTCTTCGCTGGCATCATCGGAGCCGACCAGCTAGCTCTCCGCAGAGGCGTCGACGCCCTTGATTTACGTATGTTTTTTATCCTCATGTTTCAGCCATCTTCAGCTAACTTTGAGTAGGCACGCGCTCCCGCCTCTACAACTCGACTGGTTTCTTCTTCTTGACGTGGGCGGCGCATTACGTGCCCTTCTTCATCATGGGTCGTCAGCTCTTCCTTCATCACTACTTGCCTGCACACCTGGCATCAGCGCTTGTGACGGGAGCTCTTGTTGAGTTCATCTTCAACATCGAGCCCCCGACGGCCGAGGAGCTGGAAGCAAAGAAGAAGAAGGGTACGGCGCGCAGCTCTCGCCCCGTCCGCGAGAGGCTGGCAGGCCAGAACATGTACGGCACGTGGGCAGCGACTGGCGTCATTGTGGCAGTTCTCCTCTGGAGCTTCTTCTTCTTCGCCCCGCTCACCTACGGCAAGCCTGGCCTTGACGTGCCTCAGGTCCTTGCCAGGAAGTGGCTCAACTATGACCTGCACTTTGCCAAATAAAGTTGCCGAGTTTCTGTCGGTAGTAGAGGTTTCGCGGGAGTTGAGGTTGATGGAGTCAGTTGGGGGTTGGATGGAAAGGTGTGCACAATCGTGATTCGGCTTTCGGCCACAGACTTATCTCCTTTAACTATGGCCTCTGATTGCCGGGCAGTTCTGGGCATGCTATGGATGCTATATTCGTTTGTGTACACAGTTATCAATAAAGAAGCTTGAAACGAATGCGCGTACGAGCATCTGGACGAGTAGGATAGATGCCTTTTCACGAGGCTCGTGCCGGTGCTTGGCAGGCATGTGGCATGTGGCTGGTGACGTGGTGGCTGGAGCTTTACTAACACCCCGCGTCATCCAAGCTTCCCTAAGCTGCCACCCGTCTCTGCCGTTGTCCCGCCTTCGTTCCCTGTAGCTTTCAACTGCCTCCTTCCCCCATCCAGTCAGAGTCGTCAGTGCTGCCTAGTCGATACTTGCCGGCGCCCGCGCCAGCCACGCACGCCGTCATCTATGCCCGGCTACGACATCCGGGCATACCTTTCCAACGCATCCGCGTCTGTCGCGAATCCCGCTTCGACGGCGACGGCGGCGACGACGACGGAGCAGCAGCAACAGCAACAGCAGCAACAACAACAAGGAACGACCACACCCCGCACGCCCCGCCGCTCGTCATCTAATTCCTCCACCCTCCCGCCGCGGAGGCACCTGCCTTGGCTGCACGGGACGAAAACGCCGTCGACCACCACCACCATATCACCGCGCACGCCTCGAACCGCTCGAACCGTTCGAATCAGCGAAGGCGGCGGCGGCGACGACGTTGATCTGACGCCGACGACGACGACGACGACGACAGCTACTACTGCTACTACCACCATCACCACGACCACGCCCCGGACCGCCGAGCGCGTCGACGACGAGAGCGCCAGCGCATACGCCATGTCGGCGAGCACGTCGCGATATCGCACGCCGCGGCGGGGTCGGGGCGGCGACGGGGGCGGCCGCTTTGCTTCCTCTTCCACGACCACGACCCCCGCCACCACCACCACCACTCCCCGTCGCGGGCGTTTCTCGAACAACACGTGGTATTGCGACTGCAACGCTGCTGCTGCTGCTGCCGGCGAGGGAGGTGGTGGGTCGTCGTCGTCGTCGTCGTCGTCGTTGCAGCAGCCGGCGAGCAGGTTCAGGGTGAAGAAGGAGGGGCCGAATAAGGGGAGGTGGTTTTATACGTGTCATCGGAAGCCGGGGGATGAGAGGCGGTGCGGGTTCTTTTTGTGGGAGGAGGAGGCGAGGGCGAGGGTGGCCGAGGGGGCGGGCAGTGGTGTTGCGGGTGCGGGTGCGGGTGGTGTTGGGAGAGGGAAGGCGGCGAGTGGTGGTGGTGGTGGAGATGGTGGTGGAGGAGGGGCGGCGGCGGCGAAGAGGAAGTGGCAGGAGGAGGTTGATGGGGAGGGGGATACGACGGAATATGAGGATGGAGATGAGGACGAGTATGGGTGGGGTAAGGATGTGGGCGTGGAGGATGCAATAGGGAGGGTGGTGGATGCAGTGAGCACGCCGTCGAGGAAGGTGTTGAAGAGCAACGCAGGTGCGACGCCGGGGGGTTCTAACGCGATGGTGATGACGCCCGTCTCGCAAAGGGGCATTGGCGGTGCCATAGCGACGCCTAAGTCTGTGAGGATCAGTGCTGCAACGCCATCCACGAGGGGCGGTGGTGACGACGACGATGCTGGCGTCGCCCTCGTGCCGGACGTGCTGCGGGTGCTGAACGAGAACGGCGTCGATTTGAACGACGAGGCTGGCGAGGCGCTGCAAACGGTGCTCAAGTCGCATACGCTACGCATGCAAGGCCTGATTAGGGGCAGGGACATCTCGCGCCTGGCAGTGCGCGAGAGGAATGCGAAGATTGGACAGCTTCAGGCGCGCGTGACGGCGCTCGAGGCGGAGCTCGAGACGCAGAAAGCCGTGATAGCGAACTTGAACTGGCAGAAGGAAACGGGCCACTTTGACTGAATGTTGGCTAATACAGATGAAGAGCTGGAATGTGTCTTGTCTGGACGTCTTTTTGTCGACATTCTTCTTCCCACGCATCGACATCCGTTTTCAATAGTTCGACTGCGTTTTCTGCAGACACGACATGCGTCCAGGCTATGGACCGGATTCGGAAAGACCACCTCGCGTGGCGATCGCCGAGGCATGCGAGTGTAATCGCCGGGACGCCAGTCTCCGAACCCGTCGGGCATTTCCCACACCTTCTTTTCCTCGTCTTGGGAAAGCTCCTTGTTAGACGATAGCACGATACCCGGTGGTTTTGCCGGTTTTGATGACAGGATCTTCGGAGGGTTGGCTTCTTGTTGCACGCGCTACATAGATCCAGGGTTTTGAAACGCTGGCTTGCTTTTTTCTGTCTGCTTCGCGCAGAGGCAATCACGGTCACACACACCGCTGTCCTTGCTGCCGTTGCTTTTTCTGCCAACGACGTCACTTCTGCACCGCGATCGAACAAAGGAGCACGAGAGAAGTGGGATAGAACACGTGCGGTATATGCAAATGCCCTATGCCACACCCCTTGCAGTCCTTTTCTTACCTCATGCCGAGTCATGATGGCTTGTCTTATGTAAATTGGCCATGGTCACCAAAGCCAGTCGGCAGATATCACAGGGGATGGCGAGCTGCGGTGCGAATGCATGGACGGCAGCGAGGTTTGCTGTGTAAGCATGCATGCGTTGCAGATCAGTGCCGGGCTTAGAAATTATTTACGGCTCAGCGGACGGTTGTGTCGCCATAAGCACTGTGCCGTCGAATGTCCTGACCATCTCTTTTGCTTTTTCTCACTGCTGTGCGACGCAGGGCGGAGTTGACGCATATGAGGCGGGCTTGCCACGGATGTGTAAGCATGCATGCGGTTGAGAGTCGGGTGGGCTGATGTTGCCGCAGCAGTATGGATCCGTGAGGTGTCGGGTTGGACCAGAATAATGATTATGAGCGAAGAAGCGGACAGATGGCCAGCAGGGGAGCCGAAGACGCGCGGCAGAACGTACAATGGCGGTTGTTTATTCCCGCCAACCACAGGGCATCACAAGACAAGGGCGGTCTGGGAGGTCGGGTGCTAAGCATTGCTAAGCTTTTAGAAGGCGACGGATCTGTGGGGCAAGGAAAGGGGGCACGTTTGGCGCGGGTGCGTGTTTGACGGCGGCGATTGGCTGGATGTGGGGAAGGTCCGCGTAAGACTTGGGTCCCCCCGTTGGTGACGAAGCTCCTGTTTCATGCCAACGACACGGTTTCATTTAGCGGTGCAGCAGACGGGCGACTGACTGAGGCGGCGAGGCGCAACGGGACATGCATGGTGTGTATGTGTGTAGGTGTGTATGTAAGTGTGTATGTATGCTTGGATGCTTGGATGCTTGGATGCTTGGATGATTGCCTCAAAAGAGCCGCACGACGAGCCGCCGATATGGCGGATGCGGGTGAGATGTGAGATGGAGACGGGGAGTGCCGATTGCCGGCACAGGGTGCGCGTGGGCGGGTTGGCGGGTTGGCGGGTTCACGTTGGCGGTTGGCGGGTGCCAGCGGAGGGTGTCAGTTTAAGCAGCGGCCGGGGAGTCGATTGGCTGTGGTCGGACGCAGCTGACGTCAGGGATTCCCTCGTCTTCGCTTCTTCGCTCGCTCGGGCGTCGGCGTGAGCGTTTTGTGCGGGCCGCCCGCCAAGTCCGCACAAATGGCGACTGCGCATGATGAGCCGCCTAGCCGCGTGGAATGCGCCAATGGCTGCGGTGCGCTTTTTGTGCGGAAGCCACTAGTGAGAAGAATGGCGGGATCCAGTGCGCCTGAAGAACAGCCCTTTCCGGCTTAAAATCACCCCAGCCCGTCCCGATCAACTGGCTGCCCGCGTTTCACACTACCGTCTGCTCCACCCGTGTGCGGTTTCACTTGCATTCCTCCTCCCCAGCCACGGCCGCCTCCTTCGTTGCCGCTTCCTGCTTGCACGTACAAAAATGGCCGCGCCCAGCCCTGGGCACGCCCACCACGGCCCTTGTCGTGTCAACACGACTGTATTCATATCCAACCTGCACTGCCCCTCTTGCGTGACCAGCATCCAAGAGGCCCTGCAGACCCTCGACCCCGCCCCGGATTCCATTTCTCACAGCATCGTGTCACACTCCGTCACCCTCTGCCACGACCCCGGCCTGCCGGTCCAGCACATCTCCGACTCTCTGGAACTCGCTGGCTTCGAGGTCCACAGCATCTTCCGAGACTCCCACCCGGTCCACGCCCCCGACTCCTCTCCCGACGAGCTTGACGACAACGATGCCGAGTGGGAGAAGAGCCTAGAGCAAGCCGTCCGCCGCTGGAGCCAGTGGAGAAATAGCAGCAAGGTCCCCGACATGACGAAGCGCCAGAGGCACATCCAACAGTGCGCGCAGTGCGCCGCTGAGTGCGACCCTTCCAAGAAACATGCCGCTGGTTCGGCTCACGAGCTTGATGCTCTGCGCCTCGTCGACTCGGAGAAGGGCTTCAGTGTCGAGAAGCACAGCATCGACTCGGGCCTCTCCGGGAGATTCAGCCTCGACTCGGTCGTGTCCACTGCCCCCGAGTCGGCCCAGCTCTACCACGCCTCGATCGCCATCACCGGCATGACCTGCTCTGCTTGCGTCGGTTCCATCACCCGCGTGGTCGAGGAGCTCCCGTACGTTCGTTCCATTGCCGTCTCCCTCTTGACCCACAGCGCCTCGGTTGAGCTTGAAGCCAAGGACAACGTCGACGGCGTCATTGGAGCAATCGAGGACGCCGGCTTCGACGCCGGCCTCGACAGCATTGAAGAAATCCCGGACCGCAGGAAGTCTGTCCGTCCACCGGCTATCGACAAGTGGAAGGCCGTCATTTCCATCGGAGGCATGACATGTAGTGCCTGCACTAATGCCGTTACCGCCGGTGTCCAGCAGCTCCCCTGGGTCGAGTCCGTCAATGTGAACCTCTTGTCGCACAGCGCTACCGTCATCTTCAGCGGAAAGGAAAACACAGACGCTGTCAAGGAGGCAATCGAGGACTGCGGTTTCGACGCAACCCTGGACAACGTGTCGGAGCTAGTGCAGGAGAAGCAACAAGATGTCCGTCGCACCGTCATGATCCGGATAGACGGCATGTTCTGTCACCACTGCCCGTCCAACGTGATTGACATCTTGAGCCGCGAATACATGGGTGCGGTGCAGGTCGAGGCCGTCCCCACCATCAAGGAGCCGATCCTGCAGATCAGGTACACGCCCAACCTTGGCCAGAACTTCACCATCAGGCACATCCTCAAGACCATCTCGGATGTCAACCCCGCTCTTGAGCCTTCGATCCACCACCCTCCGACTATCGAGGAGCGAGCGCGCCATTTGCATGCCCGTGAACGGAAGAGGATCCTTCTGCGTCTCGGCCTTTGCGTCGCTGTGGCCATCCCCACCTTCATCATCGGCATTGTCTTCATGAGTCTTGTGTCGAGCAAAAACCCTGCGCGTATGTTCCTCATGGAGCCTATGTGGTCGGGTGGTGTCAGCCGGACTCAGTGGGCCCTGTTCATCTTGGCCACACCTGTCTACTTCTTCGCAGCCGACACATTCCACAAACGAGCCATCAAAGAGGTTCGCGCACTGTGGCGACGTGGAAGCAGGACGCCTGTTCTTCAGAGGTTCTATCGTTTTGGCAGCATGAACATGCTGATGTCTCTCGGCACCAGCATCGCCTACTTCGCATCGATTGCCGAGCTTGGCCTCAGCGCCACCGGCACCGAACACGTCGACGAGGAGAATTACTACTTTGACTCGGTTGTTTTCCTTACCATGTTCCTGCTCTTGGGAAGATTCCTCGAAGCATACAGCAAGACCAAGACTGGGGATGCTGTGACTGCTCTTGGAAACCTTCGCCCCACCGAGGCCATACTCGTCGACACTGTCCAGATGAAGGACCAGAAGGTGAGCGTCGACCTGCTCGAGGTTGGTGATGTCATCAGGGTCCAGCATGGAAGCACGCCGGCCTTTGACGGCACCATCATGGACGCATCCGCCAAGTTTGATGAGTCAAGCCTGACGGGAGAAGCGCGGCTGGTGTCCAAGGAAGTTGGCGATACCGTCTTCGCCGGAACCGCGAACAAGGGCAGCCCGATCCAGGTGAAGCTGACGTCCATCTCCGGCTCTTCAATGCTCGACCAGATCATCAAGGTCGTCCGTGAGGGCCAGACTCGCCGCGCTCCCGTTGAGCGGGTTGCCGATATGATCACTAGCCACTTCGTCCCCGTTGTCGTCTCTATTGCAATCATGACATGGGTCATCTGGCTTTCGCTTGGGCTTTCTGGGGCACTCCCGCAAGACTACCGTGGCAACCACTCGGGCAGCTGGGAGCTTTGGTCTCTACGGTTCGCCATCGCTCTGTTCGTCGTCGCCTGCCCCTGTGGCATCGGTCTTGCTTCTCCGACGGCACTTTTCGTGGGTGGTGGTCTTGCCGCCCGGTACGGTATTCTGGTCAAGGGCGGTGGCGAAGCTTTCCAGGAAGCGAGCGCCCTTGACTGCATCGTCTTCGACAAGACTGGCACCCTGACTCAGGGAGGCGACCCTGCAGTTACTGACGCTGAGCTCCTGTCGCCTCTGCAAGAGGATGAAGTGTGCGGCCTTGCCAAGCGTCTCGAGGAGAGCAGCAGCCACCCTATCGCCACTGCCATTTCAACCTTCTGCGGCTCCAAGAAGATGCGCGAGTACCAAGTCATCGACATCCAGGAGATTCCCGGCAAGGGCCTCAAGGGCACATTCAAAACCGCGGACCCCGAGCCCCGGATCGTTGGAGCCATCATCGGCAACGAATCCCTCCTCGTCGACCACAACGTGCATGTCCCCGTCGCCACCCTCGGTGTCCTGGATGGCTGGAAGCGCCAGGGCAAGTCAGTGGCCCTCATGGCCACGTCGGTCTCTCCGGTTGACGGGCCCTGGACGCTCACGGCCGACTTCGCCATCGCCGATGCCCTCCGGCCCGAGGCCCGCGACACGGTGGCGGCGCTGCAGGCGGGCGGCATCGACGTGTGGATGTTGTCGGGCGACAACCCGACGACGGCGGTGGCGGTGGGCGCGCAGGTGGGCATCCCGAGCTCGAACGTGATCGCGGGCGTGTTGCCAGACCAGAAGGCGGAGAAGATCCAGTACCTGCAGAGGACGCTGGGCAGCAAGAAGAAGAAGAAGAAGAACACGGGGCGGGCGACGGTGGCCATGGTCGGCGACGGCATCAACGACTCGCCCGCGCTGACCATGGCCGACGTCGGCATCGCCATCGGCTCGGGCTCCGACGTGGCCATCTCGTCGGCCGACTTCATCCTCATGACCAGCTCGCTCGAGTCGGTCCTGACGCTCGTCCAGCTCTCGCGCAAGGTCTTCCGCCGCGTGTGGTTCAACTTCATGTGGGCCGGCGTGTACAACCTGTGCGCCATGCCCATCGCTGCCGGCGTGCTGTATCCCCTCACCACGGCGAGCGGCAGCCACATCAGGCTGGATCCTGTCTGGGCCAGCTTGGCCATGGCCATGAGCAGTGTGAGCGTCGTGTGCAGCAGTTTGATGCTGAGGAGTAAGATCCCTGGTGTGGGGTTCAGGCCGAAGACCTAGGAGGAACAGTAGGATCGGTGCGGCGCGGTGGTACAGTGGTGACTGGTGGCAAAGTAAGGGGTTTGGAGGAGGTTTTGTTTCTTCTTTTGCTTAGCGCTTTTTCCTGGTTGCCCTTGATAGGCGGTGTGGTTGATACCCCCTTGGATGATATCGTCTTTAATTCTCTCCCCTTCTTCCTCGACGTGGCTTCTCTGATTCCTGATCTGTGACCTTTTTGTTTTTCTTTTTTCCTCGCAACATTGGGCTTTGGGGCCGGTGAGCCTTTCGGTGGATCGATTGGTTGGCGTAGGGTAAAAAGTTTTTTTTTCTTTTTTTTTTTAAGTACAGGCAGTAGCCTTGTAGGCAGTATCGGATATGGTCTTACCGATAACCAAAATTGGAAGGCATTTGTCTAATGATATCTGTGTGGCGATATTGCGAGGCTGAGCAGCAGCGCCTGGATGTGCCCTTACTTTTGCTCCCAATGGCCCCGGTCGGTGGGGAGCACGCCCACTTTTATCTGGGAGGCTGCTGCTGCTGCTGTGCGGCCTCTGCAAGGAAGCTTTCCTGTCGGACGAAACACATGAAGAAATCGGTTGCGCGTTGCGGTATGACTGAGCATTGGGGTTTGGATTATGATTCGACTTCGCTTACCGGTTCGCCACCGTTTCTTGTATCTGGCGACTTGCATGGCGGATGCCCTTGCGCAAGGCTGAGCTGAACATGATGAGCAAAAATGGGAACGCGTGCTGTAGATGTTATCGTGCCTCGCCCGGATTCTGGCCCCCATGATAGCCTTTTCAATGAGTATATATATATATAAACCATATCTTCGTTTCCGTGGAGTTTTACGGTCCCAACTGCCTCCAGCAAATCACTGCCAGCATGAGCACGATAAACTTCGCCACCGGGTCCGCGGACGACGACATCTACATTGGCGTGTGGACCAACTGGGCCAGGGGCCGTGTCTTTGGAGCGACGCTCACCGTGACCAGCCGCGATGGCGCTCTCCTCGTCGCCTTCCTGGCTCTGTTCGTCAGCCTTGCCGGGAGCGGCCTTTGGAAGATTGCCTGCTTCGCCCTGCACCACGTCTATTCCACCGACGCACCCAAGGACGCGCTTCACCACCAACGCCAGGCAATCCTGCGCAACTCGGCCAATGGGACTTCCGGTTTGATCGGTTTCGTCCAGCTTCTCTGGGCGTGGCGTCACAGCAGCAGAGTGGACCGTCCTTATCGGCGAACCTTTCCCCTGCTGGCTCTCACGTTGGCCCTGGTGGGTGCGTTTGCAACCGCTGGCACCTTTTCGTCCAAGATTGCCACCGCCATGGGCCATGAGGTCCTCGTGTCCAGCGGCGGTTGCCAAATCACAGACTCCACTGGACACGAGGAGCAAGACTTGGAACTTCTATGGTACCCTTACATCGCTGGCCAGGTGGTGTCATCATCGAACTACGCTCTGGAGTGTTATTCGGACAAGGTGAAGGACAGGAACTGTCAACACTACATCAAGCCACGTTTGGAAAGCAGGATAGTGCGGAACGCAACATGTCCCTTTGGAGAAGAGGTTTGCCGTCTGCAGAACGGGAACCTTATCCTTGACACCGGCTACATGGACAGCCATTCGGATCTTGGCATAAACACCCCCTTTGGAGACCGCCTTCTCGTTCGAAGAGTGGTCAGCTGCGCGCCTCTCGCTGTCGAGGGCTACAAGGACCTCAAGCAGTACGACGAGCTTGGTCCGACAAACTATACGCGTTACTTTTACGGCCCTCAGTCTTTGGGGCTCCAGCACTCCAATAATTTCACCTTCCAGTATCCTGAATTTTCCAAAGAGGAATACTTCAACTCCTTCTACGACGTCGGAGATACTTCCTATAGGGGCGCGTATAGCATAGAGTACGTACATACATACCCCACATGTCTAGACAGTCGATCAGTCTAACACGGTAGTAAGCACTTGGAAGTACAGAATCATAAACGGCACGACGGACAACATTTTTTCCGACTGGGACCCTATACCTGCACTCAGATACTTGGATGCCGACGTCATGGTTTTCTTCCTGTCTGCCAACTGGATGCTCTTCAACGCCGAAGTCAACGATCCGTGGTACTCGGCGCACCGGAAAATCGGCGACGCGAACAATGGCGTAGGACAAAACCAGGACGACTCGATCCCGGTCATAGTCGCAGACGAAGCAGCTTCCCCACTGGCGTGCAAAGTCCAGCAACAGCTGTGCAATCCGAGCAGCAGCAGCGGCGGCGGCGACGGCAACCCCCGCTGCTCCCGCATGATGGGCCTATACGAACCCGTCGGCACCTCAATCGGGGATCTGGGGCTCAACGGCCGGCAGAAGGGGGCGCTGCTCAAGCACATCAGCGCCCTCCTCAAGCAGGGCTGCGACCACCTCTTCGAAGCCGTCGGCGTGCTCGGGCCCGCGGCGCTGATGTCCAAGTTCGCGGCCGACGCGCGCTTCCAGGGCCCGCTCCCGGACGACCAGTGGCAGCTGGACGTCGAGTACTGGCACAACACGTCGCTCGCCTTCCTGCAGGCCTACGCCGTCGAGGCCGCAAAGGGGCCGTCGGACCCGCGCATCGACAAGTTCGTCGTGCCGACCGACGACGACGACGACGACGACGACGACGCCGCGTGGAACGCGCTCTGCAGGAGCCAAAAGGTCCGGTCCGACGCCCACTTCAACTTCTCCGTCTTCTGGCTCTCCGTCACGCTCGGCCTCAGCGCCGTCGCCGTCGCCCTCTCCTGCGCCGTCGAGCCGCTCGCGCGCCGCGTCCAGCGGAGCAGCTGCCGCCGCGACGGCGCCGACCCGTACGCGCGCCTGGAGTGGGCGGCGAACGGCACGCTGCAGCTGCAGCGGCTCGCGCACGAGGGGCTGGGCGCCGGCGGCGTTTGGACGCGCTGCGTCGACGACGTGCCGGTCACGGCCGACGGCCGCGAGCGCCTCGCCGCTCTCGACCTTTCGGATCCGGAGCACCCGAGGCTGATGGAGCCGGTGAAGGGCTTGGACGAGGTGTTGGCTGGTGGTGGTGCTGACCGTGGCACGGGCTTCGGCGGCGTGGGGATCTAGAGGAAGACAATGAGTAAGAGAGTGGACGGTAGAGATGCCAGAGCATTGCAGTTGGGCGGCAGTCGGGCGGCAGTCGACAGCTTGTTGGTTGGTAGTCATAAAGTAAACGGCCATGTGCAACTGTCACGTACGACCATAGGTCGCAGAATATAGGGCTTCCCGTCCGCTCAGCCGTACTCAAGCTGCGAACCGGCCGATTAGTACTCAAGTGGGTGACCATTGGGGAATCCCGGCTGTTGTACGTTTTGTATTTCTTTTTTGGGTGAATTCTTTTGTGGGTTTACCGCACGGACGCGTTTGGGCACGAAGCGAAGGCAACAGCGGCGTTGCTCTTGTTCGTTCTTTTTTGGAGGTTGAATGTGAACTTTGCTTTTGATTTGGCGTTAGATACAGTAGGGTTGAAGTGCGGAGAACATAGGCTGCCTACTTTACAATTCGACACCAATATTCCAAAAAGAAATGTTTTACTGGACACGGTTTGAGATGGTTAGCCATCATGGAAGACTCCGTTGGTACCGGTCACGGCCTCAGAAAGCCAAGAAGGACCAGGTTTGAGAATGCAAAAGATCAACAAAGCAACGAGGGAGATGGCTCAGGGTGCGGTGGTTGGCATTGGATACTTATCGTCATTGGGAAATGTGATGTACGACTGGGCCAGGGTTCAATATTTCGGGTCTCAAGTGTAGAGGGTTGTGGATGGACTTGATATGTTCACTGTGGTCTCGAAGTGTAGCAGCTGGGAACGTGGGGCTTGGCCAACTGTTATGTCGGTGCTTTGACAGCAATTAATTTCTGTCTTCTCTATTTGCAGCAACGGTGGATCTCCTCGAAGTAAAACTTCAGGTCATCCGGATTGACAAACGGAGTGATTCCTGTACCGTGGGTTAGCTAAGACCAGATTTTAAGAAGCCGTACAAACTCGTACCGTGACCCAAGTTAGCGATCCAGCCCTGCTTGCCGCCGCCGAAGCCGCGCACCATTTCCTCCACGGTAGCAGTAATAGCCTGTCTGCTGCCATACAGGACACCGGGATCGGCGTTGCCCTGCACGACCTTACCCTTTGCCTGGGCAATCTTGTAGGCCTCAGCGGGGTCATGCAGCCAGTCAAGCCCAATCACGTTGTAGTTGGTGTCGCAGAGGTCCTCCAGCGCATACCAAGCACCCTTGGCAAAGACAGTCATGGGCACAGGCTCCTGGCCAAGCTCCTTCAGGCGCTTGGGCAGATTATCGGCGATGTGGTTCAAGTATGGCAGGGAGAAGACCTTGAAGGTAGTGGGCGACAGCTCGCCAGCCCACGAGTCGAAGACCTGGATCATCTGGGCGCCTGCGAGAACCTGCTCGGCAAGATAGTCAACGCACAGCTCGGCAATCCTCTGCAGCAGAGCCTTGCTCGCGTCGGGGTGCTTGTAGATCCACGTCTTGACCTCCTTGAACATCTTGCTGCCACCGCCCTCGACCATGTAGCTCATCAGCGTCCACGGGGCGCCGCAGAAACCGAGCAGCGGCACGCGTCCGGCGAGCTTCTTGCGCGTCATGGTGATGGCGTCATAGACGTACTGCAGCTCTTTCTTGACGTCGACCTTCCGGGCCATGATGTCCTTGTACTGTTGGTCGTCAGGCGAGCGGAGAGGGTCGGGGAAGTGCGGGCCCTTCTTGTCGACCATGACGACTTCCATGCCCATGGCCTGCGGGATGACCAGGATGTCGGAGAAGATGATGGCGGCATCGATCAGGCCGGCGAAGCGCTCAATGGGCTGGAGGGTCAGGGTCGAGGCGATCTCGGGCGAGCGACAGCACTCGAAGAAGTCGCGTCCGCCCTTGGCTTCATGGTACTCGGGCAGGTAGCGGCCGGCTGGACACGGGCAGGTCAGCGGCGGCGGAACGGGGTCCAGGAGAGAGAGAGTGTGTGTATGTGCTTACCCTGGCGCATCACCCACATGGGGGCACGCTCGACCTTTTCGCCTGCACGCGGAAGCTTAGCATGTGTTCGGGCCAATTGGGGCGGCTCTCGGACGCGGCTCACCCCGGGCGGTGCGCAGGATCAGGTCGTTCTGCAGAGGCGCGAGCTGGGTCATGGCGGCGGGATGGGCGGGCGGCGAGGAGTCGGTGCTGGTGGATGAAGCTCCCCGCGGTGGTGGGGTTGATGTGACTTTTTGGGCGGGTGATCGACGTCGGCTGGCTGGCAGCCGCACCAACGGCCGGCCGCCGCTGCCTGCCGGGGCTCGAGGGACCCAAGGGACCATCTTCTTCTCTTGCTCGAATTGCTGCCCGTTTCCTCGCCGTTCCTCTGCACCATGGGCCTGCGCCTGCGCCCAGTCCCTCTCAATGGCCTGTCGTCCCGTCGCCTGATCCGCGTCTCACTCCCACGCACGGTGCAATCGCGCTGCATCGCGTCGAGCCGGCGCCCGCGAGTCGCGCCGACTATTATTCCACGGCTCTTTGCCCGCGGGAAGAAGACGACTACTACTCTAGAGGTCAATGATCTGCCGCAGGGGCTCATCGGTGGCGCGCCTCTCCAAGACGACCCGGCCGAGGATGCGGGCCCTGCATATCCAACCGTCTTGCAGCAAGTGCGCAACAACATGCGCAAATTCGACCACTGTGTTGTCCTGACCCGCGTTGGCAACTTCTACGAGGTCTGCTGCGAACGCCTCCTGCATGAGAACGCTAGCGTCTGACTGGAGACTAGCTGTACTTCGAGCACGCTGAAGAATACGGGCCTCTCTTGAATCTGAAGGTCTCGCTGCGACGGAGCAGGCCGGGGCTTGGCCCCGTCCCAATGGTTGGTCTGTGAAAAGATACTGCCGTGCTTTCTGTTTGACAACTGTCTCGTAGGCCGGCTTCCCCTACTTTCAGCTCGACCGCTTTCTCAAGATCCTGGTCCAAGACCTCAACAAGTACGTGGCCATCAGCGAGGAGTTCCGCAATGATGCCTCTGCCAAGGTCAAGTCCGGTGGCCTTTTGTTCGACCGCAAAGTCTCCCGCATCATCACCCCTGGAACCTTGATAGACGAGAAGTTCATCGATCCTTGGGAGAACAATTACTGTCTCAGCGTGCACATTGAGCCAGAGCCCTCTGGAGACGAGAGCAAGCCCCCCGCCGTAGGTCTGGCCTGGCTCGATATTTCGAGCGGCGACTTCTTTACCCAGAGTACAACAATGGCCGGACTTTCGTCAGCCCTGGCCCTCATCGGACCCCGCGAAGTCGTCGTTGACAGCGCGCTAGTAGACCGCGGTCATGCGAGACTCGCCAACATGCTGGAGGAAGAGCGCCACGTCATCACCTTCCATCAACAGGACTTGGGAAGCCAAGTCCCAGATGATTATGCTCGCTCCGTCACCGAGGCTGTGCCTGGGTGTAACCTCTCAGCCTTTCCGCCCCTCGAGCTGGGTGCTGCTGCATTCCTCCTCGACTACGTGAACACTCAGCTCCAGGGCTCGAGTGTTGCCTTGCAGGCGCCAGTACGCCGCGAGGCAGATGAGTTCATGAGCATCGACAAGAACACTCTGAGGGCGCTAGAGCTGCGCGCCACTTTGAGAGAGGGAAAGCTCGAGGGCAGCCTACTGCACTCGGTTCGGAAGACCGTTACGAAAAGTGGCACAAGATTGCTGACACAGAGGCTCAGTAAGGTCCCCAACGCCACCAGCTTGCCCGCAAACTGATGGCCCGCCAGCATCCCCCTCCATGTCACTTGACACAATTAACGAACGGCTGGACCTCGTCGCCGCGCTGATCGACAAAGCGGCATTGCGTGAGAACCTGGTCGCGCTTCTGCGCCGGTCTTTCGACACGTGGCGGCTGGTTCAGAAGTTCTCGATAGGCCGAGGCGACGCAGACGATCTTCTGGAGCTATCAAAGACAGTCCAAATTACCAAGGACGTTGCACAACTTCTCCAGAATGAGACAAACGGCGGAGAGTCTTTCGACGGGCTGGTCCGTCGTCTTTCATTGGACCGCCCGGCCCGTCTGGCCAAACGCATCACGGACGCCATCGACGAGGAGGGTCTTTCGGAGCAGCACCGTATAGAAGACGACGAGGCGGCAGAAATGGCCGGCCTCGCCGTCGAGGTGCTCGCGCTGGAAGGCGAAGAAGTCAAATCCGGAAGCATTGCGAAGCGGGCCAAGGCTAAAGAAAGCACCAAGCCGGGCCCAAGCAAGGCTGTTGATACGAGTATGCCTGACGTTTGGATCATGCGCCGCAGGTAAGGGATGATTCCAAGAGCCTCGTGGTGCGTCATGCGTCGGCTGACTATCCAAGTGCGAGTACAACATTGACGAGACTGCATGAAGAACTGGAGAGACTAGCTCGGCAGAAGGATGTTCTTGGTGTTCGCCTGCGAGAGGCAACCGGTTGGCTAACCTGCTTTTCCGTCGTTGGGCTACGGACGCTAACCCACGCTTGCAGGAGCTCCGGGGCTGACGTTGCGGTGGACGCCCGGGCTGGGCCACATTGTTCACATCAAAGGCAAGGCCGGGAGCATAGCCGACATGGACAGCGTGCGGCCGGTCAGCTCGAGCAGGTCCACCCGTTCGTATCACGTCCCCGACTGGACTCATCTGGGGAACAAGGTGGACGACGCGAAAGTGCGCATCCGCTCCGAGGAACAACGCGTCTTCGGCCAGCTTCGAGCGGAGGTCGTCCGGAGCCTGGTCAACCTGCGGCGCAACGCTGCCGTCCTCGACGAGCTGGATGTGGCGTGTTCCTTCGCTACGCTGGCCGCGGAGAGAGGGCTGGTTCGTCCCAAGCTGAATCACGGGTACGTTTACCCAGCAATCTCGATCGGCTCGGCAGTGCTGACTGTGATAGGACCGCCCATGAGATCGTCGGCGGCAGGCATCCGGTGGTCGAAGCCGGCCTGTTGGAGCAGGGCAGAAACTTCACCTCTAACAGCTGCAACGTTGGCGATGATGAGCGGATACTGCTCATCACTGGGCAAGTTTCTCCCCACACCAGCTCGTATATGCTTTTTCCTCTAACGTCCGGGCAGGCCCAATATGGCGGGCAAAAGCACATTTCTGAGACAGAACGCATTGATTTCCATTCTGGCTCAGACAGGGTCCTTTGTGCCTGCAGTATACGCGGAGATCGGACTGGTCGACAAGATTTTCAGCAGGGTGGGTTCCGGCAGTTCGGTTTGATTGCGACGGCTAACATATCTCGCAGGTCGGATCTGCCGATAATCTTTACCAAGATCAGTCAACCTTCATGGTGGAGATGCTCGAGACTGCCGAGATCTTGAAGCAAGCCACCCCCCGGTCATTCGTACGCACCCCCCGCTGCTGTTGGCAAATATCCCGATGGCTCGCTGACAGGCAATTTGCACAGGTCATCATGGACGAGGTCGGGCGAGGCACGACGCCCGAGGATGGCATCGCAGTCGGCTATGCATGCCTGCACCATCTCTACCATGTCAACCGGTGCAGGGCGCTTTTTGCGACGCACTTCCACAGGCTCGCCGACATGACGGCCGGGTGGGAGAAAATGGGCTGCTACTGCACGGATGTGGAGGAAGGGGCCGACGGCACTTTCGCGTACGTGCACCGGCTTCGAAAGGGGGTTAACCGGAAATCCCATGCGCTCAAGGTGGCGCGGGTCGCTGGTAAGTTGCAAGCGGGGAGCTGCGCGCTGTGGGTTTCGGTGCAGCTGTGCCGGAGCCACCGCTAACGACCGGGCTGTAGGACTGCCGGATGAGGCCATCAAGGAGGCCGAGCGGGTATTGGAAGAGTTAAACATGTCGCCCTCCAGGTAGTGAGAGGTGAGCATTCCGAGACGGTCGCACAATGAGCTGTATCCCGTGCAGGGTCCACAATAGCCGTACGTACAGTTGTAACTCCAGGGCCGTGGCAGAGGCGTGCCACAGGGCGGCTCAGGGCCGCCGACTGGGTGCCTCTCTCACCCCTCCCCGGCTCTCAGCTGCTGTGCGATGGTTACGTGACTCAATAAAGGGACATCAGAGCCGGTGACAGACAGCTGATCGGCGGGAGGCGCTGGGCTATAGTGAGTGCGTAAACTCCATGTCATTCTGCTGTCTTAAATATATGTGTCGACCCTGGGCCTGACAACCGCCTTAAGTATCCCGTACTCCTCGACCTCGGCGGCCGCCGTTCGACCCTACATGTCACCTCCCCGCTGGCCAAGACGCTCAACAAGTCACCTTCGCAGCCGTGCCGGGACTCCTGCCGGCCTAGACAGCTACTTCTGCTGACCCACTCCCTTGCAACTTCATCAAGTCGCCAATCACTGGCCCCGGGCTCCGGCAAAACGAAACATTCCCGGCTCCCGCCACCCGCAAAAGCACGGTTTCCACCTGTTGCCCTTCGCCCACGGACACGGACACGTCGGCTACCGATCATGGCGGGCACAAAGCTCAATAACATTCGCTTTCCGGCCGGAGATGATGAATACCGCGCAGCTCGGCTGCGGTGCGCAATGGCGTGTCAGACATACAACTCGATGCCGGAGAACGCGACCGTGGAGCATCGATCAAGGCTCTGGAGAAAGTAAGGACGCCCCTGCAGCGCCGGTGTTGGAAAGGAAGCTTACAGAGGGTGCCAGCATTGTCACGACGGGGTCCATCACGCCTCCGTGCGAAGACGAGCTCGAAAGCGTCGGCGGGGGTGGTAGCAGCAGCCATTTCCGCAACAACCCGTTCGGCAAAGGTGCGCCGTACGTGAAGGCACCGGTGCACATCGACTACGGCACCAACCTCCGGATCAGGGCGTCGACGTTCATCAACCGCAACTTCACCGTCAGCGACACGCCGATCCTCCCCATCACGATTGGCGAGCGGTGCCTCATTGGACCCAACACGTCAGTGTATGCGGTTAGCCACCCTCTCGACTACCGCGAGCGCGCCGGGCCGCTGGGGGCGCCGAGCCTTGCCAATCCGGTGACGATTGAAGATGACTGCTGGATTGGCGGCGGTGTGATCATCATGTGAGTATCAGCGGAGCGTGGAGGCTCTCCTGCGGTGATTGAGCTGACGTGGTTGTCTTGTAGGCCTGGTGTGCGCATTGGAAGAGGCTGTGTGATCGGCGCTGGCAGCGTAGTGACGAAGGTAAGCAAGCATGCGGCGCGCGCCCAACCTGCAAGCACGCACAGCCCGGCAAGACGATCAGGTCCTCGACCAAATTAAGCAGCCAATCCCGGCGTGCTGTCACGTCTGCCCTGTTGGCTGTGCTTCTGGTCCACCACCAACAAGAGCGACCCTCCAGCCTGGTCACGGAATTCCGATCCGCGCGCCCCGTCCGCTAACATCTCACAGGACGTGCCGCCCGAACATGTCGCGTACGGCAATCCTGCGCGCGTCATTCGCAAGGTTACCGACGCCGCCGCCGCCGAATCAGCGCCCGCTCCGGCCAGGCAGATCTCATCCGCCCATCTGCCTCCCGATTCCGATGCAGCACCGCCCGCCAAGAGCGATCCGCCAACGGCCACATCCCTGGCCCAGCCCCCATCGCCCGCCTGCTCCCACTGCTCCCACTGCTCCCGCTGCTCCTGCTCCCCGGCCTCGTCGCCGCTTGCGCTGCTGACGGTGCTGCTCCTGCTCGCCCTGGTTGTTCTGCTGCTGCTGCGCGCCCACACGTAATCCGCCTTCTCAGACGCGCAGCAGCGCCTCCTGTCCCCTCTCACTCTCCCTCTCCCCTGCACCTGCACCGGCCTGCCAGCTCCGGTGGTGTGGTTACCATGCGCGCGCACACATGGTGCCGCCGCAGCCAACAGCAGCAGGCGGCCGCCACCGCTGGCTGGCCGCCTGCTACGGGTGCTTCATTCTGCTGCGTAACCATCAGAGACAGGTCACCTCGCGGCTGAGGTACCACACAGTCCGGCACGGACGCGCTGATGGTCCAGGCATGCTTGCAGATACTCAACCGCCCACCTTTGTCTTCCTCTTTTTTTTTCTCTCTTTTTCTTTTTCCTTACACCAAGGCGACTTTGATGGGGCTTACATCTCCTTCCTCTCTTCAGCAACAATTGGGACTTTGTCGGCGTCAGGGAGCAGTGACGAGTAATGTAGATTGACGCGTCTTCGGGCTCATCGGCTCTTTTCCCCCATGATGTTCTAGTGCCTCATTTCCTTTCAACGGTTTCTTGCTGCAGCGTGCGAAAAGGCGCGGAGGGGTTGCAACTGGGGCGTTCCAATATGGGGGTGAAGATTTTTCCAAACGCCGGAGCAATGATAATGACTTTTTCCTCACTCCATTCTACCTTCTCTTTGGGGCAAATCACGGAAGGGCAAGTCATATTCTCGAACGATTCGCTTCGGCCAATACTTGTCTCCAACCGGGTAGACGCGTGCATTCTACATGCGCCTGCGTCGCAGGGCGGGGACCGGTCAGAGCAGTGCCTAAGGCAAGGGAATATATGGATACGACGCGCGCGTTAGCAGCCAGCAAGACGGGCCCGCAGGCAAACAACGGCAGCAAAACCGCCAGCCTTGGCCGGTGACGGAAGGATTCGCCGGCGACACGCGGTTCCCAAGCAAGACGGCATGCGGTCACAGGGATCAGCCTGGTATCCGTACCTCTCAGTAGGGTGGAGGCACCGAGGGCAACCCCTGGCAAGGCAACGGACCGCCCTGCAGGCGCGGAACGGGTAGTTTGTGCTTCCGCGCGTGCGCCCTGGAGCCGACCCAGCACACCATCGGCGCGATCATCCGCATGAGAAGGGGATAGGCCTGAGAGACGGAGCATCGGGTTCGGCAAAGCGCATGTTCGGTATTGGCCGCCTTCCCAGTCCCCATTCCTGACGTCCCTCCTGGACCGGACCACTCTCCGTCTCTGTGGTGTCTTCCGTGCATCCGCTGCAATATGAGGCTTCAATTCAAGGTTAATCTCACCGCTGTAGGGGCCGCGGATTGGCTGCTTCCCTACTTGGGGATGCGTGTGGAACACTTGATCGCGCAAATCACTGCCGGCGAAAGCACTTGCACATCCGACCTACTGCGCTCTGCGCTCTGCGCTCTGCGCTCTGCTCTCCGTGGTCTAGGCTGCCGCCGTGCCTTCTGCGGTATGCTCTGTAGGCGCCTTCTGCCCACGCATTTGCCGCATACATTGGAAGTATACGTCCCTGTCGTGCCAGGGCGGGTTGGCGCTGTCTTAATCCACTTTCGATCCATCATACGACAATGCCGCTTCCGTGGCAAAAGTCCCCAGGCGCCGGGATGCGTCCAAAACAACATGACAGCCTTGTCCTGATGTGTCGTTACGCTCGCTTTCCCCAGCAATCGATGGCGTCAGAAGAAAGCAACGCTTCCCGGCCCAACGGTAAACACGGCCCCCCGTATTGCTTTTTCTCCTCGCCATGCTCGCTACTTGCTCACAAACGCCACTCTCGATAACAGCATCCCCTTCCAGACATATCGGCATGTCGCATTCCAGAAAATTCCCCCACTTTGGCCCCCAACACCCAGCGACGGGGAAAAAGCAAGCCCACTTACCCGTAAACAGGGGAAATGGGGTTTCGCACCGCTGGCGTGAAGCTCGCCCGTCTCCATCTCTCTTGCCTTTTTTTTTTTTTTGCTGCCTCAGCCTCTGGGGGCGTGAGATTTGCCGGGCCGCGCAGCTGATGACTTCTTTTCCTTTCTCGTCACTTGTCGCGTGGTTGCCCTATGCGAACCCCCTCTCGGGGAAAACGTTGAACTTTCCTATAGCCACTTTCAAACGGCCCTGCATTTGCCTACGTCAGCCCGCCTCTATTCCACTCAGGTGGCCGACAAAAGTTTGACGAGCCCCGAGCTGGGCTGCATTGTCAGCCAGCCCGGTGCCTTTTCATAATTGTCATCCTCTGTCCATACCCATGCAGGACCCAGCACTCCGTCTCGCCTTTCTCTTGCCGCCCTTTCCGATGCGGCAATCGATTCAAGGGCATACGTGCTATCTTGGGGATTGCCCTTTCCGCGCAACCTTGCAGTCCAGGAAGCTCGTCCTAAAATATACGGAACACGTACTCGTACGCATACGCATTCGGGACCGAACGCCTTGGGAAGAAGGCAAGCCATCAAGGCAAAGTCCCTGTCACGCCCTCTTTCCCTGTCTCTCATCCCCTTTCTCCGTGCACAACCCTGCTCCGTGGAGGAAGCTGAACCATGTCCAGCTAGCTCACGATCGGGATCTCACCTACCGCATACCGTTCTTCAAGAAGAAGATCTGTCACACCTGATGCGCGGTAAGGCCATTCCGTTCAGCCGCCCGCTCCCCCCGGCTCTAATGACCCTGGCCCCCTGCACACTTCCCCTCTATTCTACCTCATCTCTTCTCGGCTTCACCGCGTGCCCCATCCCTCCTCCCCATGAACACCAGCCTGTGACTTTCTTTTCTTTTTCTTGCCTTTTCTCCGCTTTCCGCCCTGTCTCCACCTACTCGTGCGCTCATACATCACCGTCATATCTTTCCTCTTTCCGTACCCTTCTGATCGCATCATCCCGTTGACGTGGTGCCTTGCTAAAAATAAGAGACCGTGCGAGCACCATGCATGTGGGAATATTCAAAACCCATGCCCACCTGAAAGAAAGGAAAAAGAAAAGAAAGGACGCCGAACTCCAGGGGTCTATGTATAATGTGGCTGCTGCCACTTTCCTGGCCCCCTGTGTTTCCCAGCATGTCCCCCCCACAATTCCCCTTCATCCCCGTTTTGGCGCAATACTCGGTGGAGCGTCAATTAATCTACATGCAGACGGCGGCGCGGATTTCCTTGCGACTTGGCTGAGAGAAGGAAAGAAAGAAAGAAAGAAAGAAAGAGAGAGAGAAAAATCAGGCTTTACAGCTAGGAAGAAGAGAAGGGAAGAAGCCCCGCCCCGCCCCGCCCCCTGATGTGGAAAGGCCGATGATGAGGAGGGGGAAAAAGAAAAAATGTCCCGGGTCGATGCTCGCCATGTGTTTTTCTTGACCCCAAAAAAAATTAAAAAGCGAAACCGAAACGGGGAGATGGGTGTGGAGGAGTGGAGCGAAAGAGCATGGGATCTGGTGGAACAGATAGGTACCAAGATCCGTACCCCCCGAACGACTGGGCCTCTCTCTCACACACTCACTCTTTTGGCGGCGACCGAATCGGTAACCACTACACTCGGCTCCCAGCCCAGTGCCCAGCGCCCAGATCCCAGCTCCAGCCCGGCCCAACATAGTCACATCTCAGCTCAGCTCTCCATCTATCCATCCATCATCCGTGCTCAGCCTCCGAACCGGGGGGATGATGGGCGGCCTCTCAAACGCTTTCCCTGTCGCTTTCTGATCCTCTCCCGTCACTGGCGAGGGAAGGAGGGGCCACCACAACAACCATCTGCCTTTCGTTCGCGGTCGGTCGGCACTGGGCCATATGTCCGGACGACGAGCAAGGGGGTGTGGTCTCGTCGGCCATTGGACTGACTTGTCAGTCATGCCGGTGTGAAATGAGGCTGTTGTCTTGTGTGTGTCTGGGATGACGCATTGACCCCATCGAGAAAGAAAGAGAGAGAGAGAGAGAGGGAGAGGGAAAGAGATCATCGAATATTACCCCCTCCTTACCTTCCGCCATGCCCCGCACCTCTTTTTGTCTTGTGCAGAGTCGAGTCACTTACTTCGTCTTGTTCTCCTTCCGTCTCTTCTTGCCCTTTCTCTCTCTCTCTCAGCTTCTATTCACTGAGGGGCGATTCGACACCACACATGGCTGGTTGATAGTACAGATGAATCCAGCGACATTCGGAACTCAAAGAGGTGAATTGCTGAACAGTTTTCTATCACGAACAAAACACAGGCAGACTCTGAGACTTTGAAGGAACTTTTGAGAGTGGAGAGAGCAAGGTACATAAATCAATTTTTCTTTTCCCGACCACTTTGAAACAGACTCAGCGAAACCAAAAAAAAAATCCCACATGATGCACGTGTCCGAAGACATCAACATTTGACTCCGTATCATACAGTTCCCCATCATCAGGTCAACCACATGATCATCGGAAGCGCATCCACCCAGGTTCTAACTACGCACAAAGAAAAAGTGAAGAAATCTTTCGCCGCTGCGGGTGATTATGACCACGATGATATGTATACCCTCGCGTTCCAACCACGGACTCGTTTCACCTCTGGCATGGTTGTATTACAACACGTTCTCATATAGAGCGTCCCCTGGGAATCTCGACTGCCGTCCACCTTCGATATTTTACGGAAGCAGAGTGGTGGCTGATCACGTACCATTCCGGCCTTTCCCCAGCTCAGTCTGCTTAAGTGCGGCCGGCAGACGCCGAGGTGTAGTCAACGCGCAGGCGCCTTCCATAGACCTCCTTCTCCTGGAGCATGCTCATAGCCTTGGTCGCGCTGGTCTCGTCAAGGAAGTCTGCGTGGGCGAAGCCACGGGGCTGGCCGGTGCGGCGATCGATGGCGACACGGACGTCGAGCACGTTGCGGACGTCGCGGAACAGCTCGTTGAGGTCACGGTCGCTCATCTCGTACGACATGTTGCCGATGAAAAGCGTCTTGCTGGGCGGGTTCGGCTTGTTGCGGCTGATCCGCAGGCGGCCGCCGTCGCGGCCCTCGCGGCCCTCGCGCTTCTTGTGGAACTGCACCGTCATGCGGCGGCCATCGAGCACGCGCTGGTTCATGTCCATGATCGCACTCGACGCGGCCTCTTCAGAGTCGTACTCGACGTAGCCAAACCTAAAAATCAAACGCCACAACCGTCAGCATTCAAGTTTCGAACATCTAAGCCCTGGAGACGGCTGCTCGGAGAAACATACCCTCTGCTCATGCCAACGGGATCGCGAATGATGGTCGTCTTGACGAGGTTGCCGAACCGCGAGAACTCCTGCCTAAGCTGGTCCTCGGTTGTCTGGTAGAACAGGTTGCCGACGTAGAGGATCGTCTGACTGTCGTTGTCGCCGACGAATTGCTTCTTGTCGTCCTGCGCCGGCTCGGTGCCAAAGGCAGCCGAGGCCGCCGAGGCCGCCGCAGCGCCTACTGCCGACACGGCCTCGGACGCCGTGTCGAGGGCCGAGGTAGTGGATGACTCGGCCTCGGCGTTGGTGGGCTCAACCTCGGGGTTCCCAGCAGCAGCCTCTTCAGCAGCCTCTTCAGTCTCAGTCGCCGCCTCCTCGGTGGGACGAGACACGTCGGCGTCGTCGCTGTTGTAGCGGCGCTGACTGGCAGCCAACCATTGCCGCTGGTGCGGGCGGAATGCTGAGGTGGTGGAGGTGGAGGTGAGGCTGGCGAAGGTACGCGGCCTGGCGACGACGGCGATGGATGCGCTCGTGGACGAGGCAGCGCGGAGCGCGGCGCGGCGGAGAAGATACCTATGGGCGAGGAAAGCTGTCAGCATTCACTCGAGATAGGCGTGATTGACCGCAGTGGAGCAGAGCGGCTTACATGGCTGTGGAATTGGTGAGGTTTGTTGGATATCTGAAGGTGGAGGCGAGGAACGAAACTTCGATCGCGTTGGCGGTTTCTCTGGGACTTTTTGCCGCTAACCCGCACGGGGCAGGCGCACTCACCAGCCACAGCTTGGCTGCCACTGCCACAGCTCCCTTCGCACGCCGCACGCCGCGCGCCTCACGCCTTACTCATCGTAAAATTCTTGCCCGCTTGTGACTGCTCGGATGATTACGGAGCAAAGACTGGACGACATTACGTTTTTGAGGCATTTGCTAGCATTCACGTTGTCTTGCGAGCGAACGCCTTTTCCGAGATGTCGGCGGAAGCAACGCATCGTCCT
This sequence comes from Diplodia corticola, assembly GCF_001883845.1. Classification (NCBI taxonomy): domain Eukaryota; kingdom Fungi; phylum Ascomycota; class Dothideomycetes; order Botryosphaeriales; family Botryosphaeriaceae; genus Diplodia; species Diplodia corticola. The sequence continues at coordinate 72,565 of NW_017971533.1, forward strand.
ATCAGCAGGTAGCACAAGAATTTGATATGCAAGAAACCCCCCTGACTGCCGGTCCAAAACGCTTGCTCAACGCGGCACCGGAACAAACAGCATGTCAGAATCCCTAGGCTTCAGCACGTACACATGTCAAAGCAAGATGTCTTATTCCGACGTCTAGTCTGCTCGCCGAGTCTACCTATTGACAAAGCCATCGGCGTCATAATGCGGAACGTATTACGCCGCGTTAAACCAACCCACCAGTTTCCATGACAGTCCAATCATGCACTATGCGAAAGCCCTCCCTTTCCATCTATGAGTCGTAGGCACGGGATTGCAGGAGTCTTTTTTTTTTTAAATCCAGAAAAACAAGATGATCGCGGAGGTGGTATCTACCGCTCTATCGCCAACATGACTCTAAAGGTAATGCGGAAAGGAAACCCCGGCGCTGAGCTGTGCATCGTGCCTCGGGGAAACGAGTCGCGCCTTGTCGCGACTCTCTATACAGGACGGATATCAGAGTGAATTAGAGAGTAGGGTTCGAGCGGTACTCGGGAACGACGCCGTTGGCCTGGGATTTCTTGGTCTCCGACTCGGCCTCCAGAGGGTTCTCGGGCCCGTCCTCGTGCTCCACGATGAACTTCTCCGCCTCGAGCGCCGCAACGCAGCCGGCACCGGCGCTGGTGATGGCCTGCCTGTAGCGCTTGTCCTGGACGTCACCGGCAGCGAAGACACCGGGAACGTTGGTGAGGCCACGGCCAGGCTCAGTGATCAGGTAGCCGTCCTCGTCCATGTCCAGCTGGCCCTTGAACAGGGCAGTGGCAGGGTCGTGGCCAACAGCGTAGAAGAGACCATTGGCCTCCAGCGTCTCCGTCTCGTTGGTCTTGTTGTTCTTGACGACAAGATGAGTCATGAGACCGCCGGCCTTCTCCTCGCCCTTGATTTCGACACCGCCAGTGTTGTACTTGATCTCAACCTTGGGGTTGCTCTCGAGTCTCTTCGCGTTGGACTTCGACGCACGCAGGACATCGCGGCGCACGAGAACGTAGACCTTTGAGGCCTTCTTCGTGAGATAGATGGCCTCCTCAACGGCCGAGTCACCGCCGCCGATGACGACAAGGGGCTTGTTGCGGAAAATCGGAGCAGAGCCATCGCAGACAGCGCAGGCGCTGACGCCATTGCCCCAGAATTTCTCCTCGCCAGGTAGATCCAGCCTCCTTGCCTTGGCGCCAGTAGCAATGATGATGGTGTCCGCAGTGTGGGTCTCTTCCTCGAGGGTATCATCGTCGCCCATGGGGTGGAGCCAGTACTTGAAAGGACGCTGGCTCAGATCGACCTTGCCGACGGTCTGCGAGATGATCTCGGTGCCGCAGGCTTCAGACTGGGCGCGCATTTGGTCCTGCATGGGTGGCCGCAAAATCAGACAGTTGTTCCCGCGGCAAGGGCAGGACACGCTGACTTACCATAAGAGTAGCACCCTGGATGAACTTGAAGCCGGGGTAGTTCTCGACCTCGTCGGTGGTGGTCAACTGGCCACCAGCGGCAATGCCGAGCGCAAGGAAGCCCTCATACATGACAGCTGCGCGCTTGTTAGCTATATCATCCACGGCCGGGCGGCTGAGGGCGCGACTTACGCTTCAGATCGGCGCGCGCAGCATAGATGGCTGCGGTGTGGCCAGCAGGGCCAGAACTGCACAACGACACTGGTCAGTATCCAGATGCTTGGGAGTCGAGCGGCCCGAATAGCGGACGCTTGCGTGCAGAAAAGAAAGAGGCGTACCCGATGACTGCGGCAGACTGTTAGCTCCTGCTCGAGTACGGCTGTGGGGGCGCGGAGATACGTACTGACAAGCTTTGAATGCATCCTTCTTGCGCCTGAGACTGCGTTGGAGATGGAAGAAGCGGCTGGAAGTCTGGCGGCGGCCGTTTGTCTCTGCTGCAAGGACGCGGCGGCGGCGAGCGGGACAGAGAGGGAGGCGCGAAGCGGAGAGGCGGTCGCTCTACGAAAGGCTGCGGCGAACAGTTTGGCGGTTGCAGGAGGCGAGTGTCTGGGGGCGCAATGGGGGGGTGGTGTGGTGTGCGGGTCCACCGAGGTGCGTAGAAATTCCAAGGGCGGCTTGGAGGCGGCCAAATGACGGAATGCGGGCGGTGGGGCGGGGCGGAGGACGGATGAAGCGAAGCACAGCGAGAAGGTGCGGCGGCGGAGAGCAGAGCGAGGCCAGGTGTATTTATCGTCGGCGGCAGTGGAGCCTCTGCGCAACGGCTTTGATTTCTAAGTAGTGGTACTCGAAGCTCCATGGCGCAATCGGCCGGCAAAGGCCCTGGAGGGAGGCGGATTCGGCGTGCGAAAGCCGGCGCCGGTGCCTCTCCAAACCTCGACTGCTTACTAGATGCCCCCGATCCAGAACTCAACGTCACCGCCCGTGCCCCTGTTCAGCCTTAGATCCCCCGTTCCAGCCGCCCTTATCACGGCAATCACTCGTCACCACCCCCTCCGCGCTTGCGCAGATTCGCGATCCCATACAACAGCTCGCCCAAACCGTCGCTGTTGCTTGTCTCCGCCGTGTCCAGCTGATTCGCCCGCCCCAGCTGCTCCTTCCCCGACATCGCTCCCTCGACCATCGCGCTGTCCGCCCACAACAGCCGCGCTGCCTGCTCTGCTTCCTGCACCCCCGGCTTGTCAGCTGCATCCTCACCGCTGGCTGCGGCTGTGGTCTTACCTGCTCAGAGCGCCTGGCGGTCGTCGACCCCGGCACGTGAATGCTGTCTACGGAAATGATCACCCCGTCCGAGCCGGCGGCCACATCCAAGACATTGCCAGCGATGGGGATAGCCGTCGCCTGAACCGGCTCGGCGCCCTGCAATGCTTCTATGCCTATCGAGATCAATGCAGGCACACCCTCCAGTGCCACCAGAATCGCCCTCTGTTTTGATTAGCAACGATGCACGTGCTCGGGTGGTGTTGCGCTCCTACCTTCTCCTTGGCCGTCTGCGGGACGCCCCAGATGCCCGACACTGCAATGCTGAGATCACGTCTTTTCTCGCCGGCAAATTCCCCTTCGTCTGGAATAGACGACAAGATGTCTCGGAGTGAAACTTTCTTCAGCAGGCTGCCTTTCAGCCAGTCCCAGACGAGCAAGTCATCGTCGCCGCCACCAGACACAAGAACATGTGGCGTTGCTAAACACATCTTGCTAATGAACTCTTTATGGCCAAGGCAGAAACCTTCGATGACGTGACCTTGAGGTTGACCTCGTGAGATTCGAATGTGTTCATCGCGGTCCGCAGTCAAGATGTAGCTGCGACGTCCTGCAGCGGATCCGTTCGATTCGGCATCCAGAGTGACGACCAGCAGATCCGTCAGCATCGATACATGGCCAAGAAGTAGTTCGTGCTTGAATCGCAAAGGCTCCTTGGACTTTCCCTGGGTTTCTTGTTGCTTAAGCTGGGCCTCCAGAGCCCTGCGATTCCTGCCCGTGTGCACGGTCAAATTAGTGGCGGTTGGGACAAACGTCTTCGGCGCCTGCTCCGCTTTGGTGATGAAGGCTTGCTCGTCCTCCAAAGTGTGCTGGAGCGGCAGGGCGTAGACGTCTCCGAATTTATCCGCACAGAGAATCGTTTGGTCATCCTGGGTTACGGCAATCGCGCATGGGCGCTTTGGCATGGTCCTAGAGTCTGACTTCAACAAAGGGAGAGACGGACAGGGCGAAGTGGTGTTCTACCTTTCACTCAAATGCTTCAACGCCCCGCTGGCGTCCAATGAAAAGACGCGTACTCGCTTGTCCTCGCCGGTCACAGCAACAATGTACTGGCCGTCATGCGAAGCCACAAGCCGGATGATCCTAGGCCGCGGAGCCGGGTCTTCCGACACTTTTCTTTTCTTTTCTGGCGGGCCCTCGGGCGTCTCTGGCTGCGGACCGTCCGGCTGGCGCAAACTTAGCTAACGTCTGCGGAGATGGCACAGGGAGAAACAACGCAACGGCACTTGTGGGCATGACGAATTGGCCCACAGATGCTTGCAATCAGACTTACGGGGGCATTACTGGAGGATGCAGCAGACCATATGCTTCGAATTTCGCCGGTGGCAAGGTCGATGCAGAGCAAATTATGTGCGCTCGCGGCGAGCAGCAGTTTCACGTCCTGAGAGCCCACGCGCTCGAGAGCGACCAGGCATTGGTAGGGGTGCTTCATGGCGGCAGCGGAAGTGAGATTGGTGGTGAGTCTGGTGTCTGGGTCTTGGCGCGGCCAAAAATTGGGCAGGCAGCGGACGATCGGCGCTAGCGCGCGCAAGCGAAGGCCACACGCCAGCGACATTTCAACTTTCTTGCGCGGCTGCTGTGACTTCAACAACATCGTTCCGCCGCCGAACGCCGCCCACCACCGAACAGACGCTTTTGACTTCGCCTGAAATATCCTATACCTCACCGAAGCTATGGGGGGCAAGTCTCAGAACAAGGCCGCTTACTTCGATAAGCTCAAGGCCCTCCTCGAGGAGTACAAGTCCATCTTCATTGTCGGCGTCGACAAGTGCGTCTCCCACCTGCGCCATGCGCCTCCCATCATGCATCTGACGCGCCTCCAGTGTCTCCTCCCAGCAGATGCACGAGATCCGTGCCTCGCTCCGTGACGTTGGCGTCGTCCTGATGGGCAAGAACACCATGGTCCGCCGTGCTCTTAGGGGCTTCATTGGCGAGAACCCCGAGTACGAGCGTCTTCTGCCCCACGTCAAGGGCAACGTTGGTTTCGTACGTGGCTTCGTCCTGCCAAAAGGTGCAATTGAAGCAGTGGCTGACAGGAACTAGATCTTCACCAACGGCGATCTGAAGGAGATCCGTGACAAGATTCTCAGCAACCGTGTCGCTGCTCCTGCCCGTGCCGGTGCCGTCGCCCCCGCTGATGTCTTCGTCCCGGCCGGCAACACTGGTATGGAACCCGGCAAGACCTCTTTCTTCCAGGCCCTCGGTGTCCCCACCAAGATTGCCCGTGGTACCATTGAAATCACTTCGGACCTGAAGCTCGTTGAGGCTGGTAGCAAGGTCGGTGCCTCCGAGGCTACCCTGCTGAACATGCTCAACATTTCTCCCTTCACCTACGGTATGAATGTTGCCCAGATCTACGACAACGGCCAGACCTTCGACTCCTCCGTCCTTGACATCGAGGAGTCGCAGCTCCTTGCCACCTTCTCCTCGGCCATCACCACCATTGCCTCCATCTCCTTGGCTCTCAACTACCCCACTCTTCCCTCGGTCATGCACTCCGTTGTCAACGGTTACAAGAAGGTGCTGTCCGTCGCCGTCGAGACCGACTACTCTTGGGAGGCCATCGAGGAGCTCAAGGACCGCATTGCCAACCCCGACAAGTACGCTTCGGCTGCCCCCGCCGCTGCCGCCGGTGGTGCTGCTGCCCCTGCTGCCGCTGCCGAGGAGAAGAAGGAGGAGCCCGAGGAGTCCGAGGACGAGGACATGGGCTTCGGTCTGTTCGACTAAGTTATTTAAACGTAACGAACAAGCGCTTCAGGTCACAATGGCGAAAAATCGGATGTTGCAATGGATGCTCGCCTCGGCGAGGTGATCATTCACATAGCATACTGAAATGGAGACATTGGACAATGAAACACTCTGGGCGATGTGATGCTGAAAATGCTCATAAGCCTTTTGTGTTCACAATGCAAGGTAAGCCCATTTTATCTTTTTGTTCTTTCGCCTGCTTGAATGATTATACATTTTTAACCCTGATCACCATGAAGATCAAAATCGCAACAACACTCTAATTTTTTAATGACGCAACCACACAATCCTTGTTATACAAACCATGTCTTTCTTGGAGCTTTAGCTGACAGAAAGTCGAACAGGTCCAATATACATCAAGTGTGCCAAACCTCAGTGATCTCTAGCATCCTATCGTCTATCCAGAAAGTCCCGTAACCCAACGTAGTAGGTATTCCGTGATATGTTCCGCCTCGACGCCAAGCATGCAAGCCCATCCCTTGTTCCCACTATGTGAAACTTACAAAATAGCCGTAGATGTTTTAGACATTAATGAATTTATCAACACCGCACCTTTGCCTGCCTTTGTTACTCGTGATGAAACGCAGGTGTAGAATATGATAAAAAAGGAATTGTCATTCAATTAAGCCGACGCTGTCACGACTGCTCGCACTCTATCCAGATCTATTCTTACCCAGTACACATGCCAATCCTGATCGATGCCACCCAGGCTCTTGCAAACGCCGTTGCTCTCCGCGTTTTCCAACGCCACATCCGCATGCGCCAGGCCATTCAAATCGTCCCCAAAGGCACCCCATCCCTCCTGGAAAATCTTCCAGCCCATCGCCTTTGCCAAACCCTTTCCCCTATACTCGGGCTCGACATGCAGCGACGACAAGCTCCCATCGGCGGCAAGAAACGCCCACGCCACCGGCTTCTGCTTCTGCGTCCCTCTTTTCTCCTCCTCCCCCTCCTCCTCCGGCCCGCCGTCCGAGGCGACGGCATCCGCAAAGACCGCCACAGAAGGCAACGTCCTCAGCGTGCGATTCGTCCTCGGAATCGCCGTCCTGCTCCTCGTAACCGTCAGGTCATCCTCGCTCAACCGGCCCCACCTCAGCCCCTCCCAGTCCCCTTCCCCCATCACCCTCTGATGATCCCCATCCTTCTTTTTCCTTTTCCCCTCCCCCTCCCCCCCATCCTCCCCCTCCGCCGTACCGTTTTCATCATCATCATCATCATCGCCGCCGCCGCGCCGCTGCGAGGTCGTCATCGAAAAAACATACTTCCGATACGCGAAGCCCGTGCCCACGCCGTCGCGCCGCAGGAAGCCCAGCCCCGTCGCCCACGCCACGCCGCGCGCGTGCATCGACCCGACCTTGAGCATCGCCGGCGCGTGCAGGTCGTCGAGGTAGCGCGCCGCCGACGTGCTCGTGTGCGCGTGGTACCGCGCCGCCGTCTCGCGCGCGTCGGCCGCCGTCACCGCCGCCCAGATGTCCGACTCCTCGGCCGCGGTGAGGGGCGGGTAGGGGACGGCGGCCGCCGCGTCGTCTCCGGTGTTGGCGGCGATGTGCGAGAGGAGGGCGAGGAGGTGGGAGGAGCAGGTGCAGGACGACGGCGGCTTCGTCGTCATCGTGGAAGAGGAGGAGGAGGAGGAGGGATGGTGGTGCAGGTGGTGCGAGGGATGGTCCCAGGAGACGTAGACCCAGCTTTCGGTTTCCGGGCGGCGGGAGCGGTCGATGAAGGTTGCTGCGAAGCATTGGTGGAGCGTTTGCTCTTGCTCTTGCTCTTGCGCTTTCCGGTCTTGTTCGCCACCGTCATTGGTGGGGGGAGGAGGAGGAGGAGAAGAAGGCACGGTGGCGAGGATGCGGGTGTGCGGGCTGTGGTGCCCGAATTGAATGCGCCGGTAGAGCGGTAGCGCGTAGGGCAGTGTGTGGTGCAGGTGCGGAAGCAGCGTGGTCTCCGGACTCCCAGTATGGTCGTGGACCTGCGGTAGGGAGTGGCCCAGGTGGGCGTCTTTTCCTTCAGCGAGTGGGCCGACCATTGTTGCTCCTTGCTCTTACTTGGGGAGAGGCTCGTGGCTCTGTGTTCTCCTTTTTGGGCCGATCTGCGCTCAAATGGTCGGTGGTGGTGAGTCCCAGTTGAGTCGACAGTGGAGAGAAAGACAAGAAAAATCTACAGCAGAGATTTTACACGTAATAATGCCGCCTGTCATGTGCACCACCGGCTTGGTGCACGCGTGTCATTCGATAGCGCGGATCTAGACCGTGAGCGTGCGAAGCCGACTTTCCTGTTTGAGGTGCTCGGTGGGCAAGTCGTTGCATTGCTTTGTGGTGGTGGGCGGTGACTCAGAGAGTATCGCAAGAGTGGGGGGGGGGGTATGGATCGTCTGCCAGACGCAGTTGGTCTTCAGGGGGAAGTCTTCAGAAATGTCAAATCACACCGGAAACGTCGCTGTTGACATGAGCAGTGCACATAACGCCTATATGCTTGCCATTTGAACTACCGCTGAACGCCACGAGGAGCCGGGTTGAAGCGAGGTGCCACTACCCAAATCTCTGCAAAACGAAACCCCGGAAAAGCCCCCATCCTGTCTACCTGGTTGAGTCTGCCAAAAGAACAAAACAGAAAGAGGATGCGCGAAAAACGGATGCACAAAAGTATATGGGTCGCTCGATCTACTACAACAACCACAACACCAGGCAGACTCCGTTTTCCGAAGGAAGAAGAAATAAGAAAAAGCCATCATGAATTAGGAAATGCAGAATGCTCCCTGAGACATCGACCCAGACGGCTGGGTCATTGAACAGGCCCAACTCCAGGGATGTCGCGATAGAGCCCCGCACCTCTCAACTGATCAGCTTGTACGCCCCGCCACCATCCCCATGCTTTCTTGGGACCCTCCCTCGTCACCATGTGCAGCTGATATCATTGTGGTTCGTTGATCATTCGTAGCCTTATAAACCCGGGTTTTTCGTCTTTGGATCGTATCGTCGATTACTGGGATGCGCACTGGACACGCTCGGCGCCAGGGTGCATGTCGTCGTCGTCGTCGTCCATCGGGGCAGCACCGCGTGCCCTGGCGTGTTCTCTGGTCGGGTCAATGTTCTCGAGCGGGAAGTCCTCGACCATTGCGTCGGCCGGAGGCTGGGCCGTCTCGATCTTGCGAGGACCCAAGATGCGCTCGAGCGCGGCCTTGTCTTCCTCAGAGAGCACGCTCTCCTCCGGCCCGATCTTCTCCGGGAACTTGACATCGAATTGAATGTAGAGGTTACCGAAGTCGTGGTGTCTGTACGAGGGCATGCCCTGGCCGCGAATAACCTTGACGGCACCTGTTCCGAAGTCAGCATTTCTGGTGCGCATGATACTGGGTTTTGCGAGCTGTCTTACCAGGTGAAATAACCTCGCCGGGCGTGATTTCGACAGACAACCATCTGTCGTCAAGGTGCTCGATGTGAAGGACGCCGCCAGCAAGTGCGGTGACGAGGTCAATGTCGGCCTGGTAGAAGAGATCGTCCTCCTTCCTCTGGAAGCGAGGATGCGGCTTCTGCTCGATCTCGAAGACAACGTCGCCAGGCTCGCAGTCAGGAAGCTGGTCACCCTCTCCACGGAATTCGATCCTGGTGCCGCTCCTGACACCCTTGTCGACGTGGACGTGCAGAACCTTACGCTCAATGACGGTCTTCTTGCCGTTGCACTGCTTGCAGCGGTCCTTCTCGCGGATGATCTCTCCCTCACCCTGGCAGTCGGGGCAAACGGTCTGGAAGCGCTGGATCATGGGACCCATCTGGCGCATCATCATCTTCATACCACGGCCATCGCAGCCAGCGCACTTCTTGACAGCGCCTTCCTTGCCTCCGCGGCCCTCGCACTTGGGGCAGATGACGGACTTTTGCAGCGCGAGCTTCGAGACCTTGCTGCGGTAGATGTCCTCGAGCGAGACCTTGTGGACATGGGAGATGGTGCGAGCCTTCTTGGGACCAGACTCCCTCATGCCGCCACCGAACATGCCACCGAAGCCGCCGCCGCCACCACCACCACCGAAGAACTGTGCGAAGAGGTCTTCCGCGGCCATACCGCCGCCGCCACCGCCGCCGTTCTCCAGACCCTCCTCGCCAAACTGGTCGTAGACATGACGCTGCTGCGAGTCCGAGAGGATTTCGTATGCGTGCGACAGCTCCTTGAACTTCTCGGCGGCATCGGGGTTGGTTGCATTCTTATCTGATATGGAGTCAGGACTCCGGAGTCGCAAGCAGGGGTACAGGTGGGCGTAAAAACCTACCAGGGTGGTACTTCAGGGCGCCCTTCTTGTAGGCAGATTTGAGCTGGGCCTCGGTGGCGTCTGGCGACACACCGAGGATGTCGTAGAATTTCGTATCTCTCACCATGGTGACTGTGGGAGCGGAAGGTGACGAAGCGCGCGAGGGCGGTTGTTGGAGGGTTCAGCCGGGTCGCTCGTGCTAAGTGGGCTAAAGGTGTCTTTTCACGAGGATCGTCAAAAGAAGAGCGCAAATTCTGCCGGCGGACTGGTGAGCTTTGGGGTCTTTGTAGGCGGCAGTGGGAGGACGTGAGGCTGGTGTCGGGAGGTGGCCGCGGGCAAAGTGGCACGGCGCGCAATATTTAAAGCCGTAGCACGGAAGCCGCAGGCGCAAGGCTGGGGGGGGCGTGGGTAAGCAGGCGGTGGAGGAGCAGGCAGACGTACCTCAGAGATGGGAGCGACTCGGAATGTGGGAGCGAAAAGCAGGGGCGGCGGGCAGAGGGACGGAGATGCAGTCGCAACGCCTTCTAAAATTCACAAGCAAGGCGTCGTTGGGTACGCAGGCAAAGCCTAGATAATTCCACGCCTTCCACCTAGTTCGCTGGTGTTCCATCGAACGCCGCCCGCATGCGGCAGGCGGTCAGCATCCTGCCGAGCCGCATCTGCCCAGATCCGCCCGACTGCGCGCTCAAACAATGCAGGGCACGCAAGCAAATCTCAGCCTGCCACTGTGCACCTGCGACGTCCGCCCCGCCTACGCGCGTCCGGCCACACGGCCACACGGCCACCGGCCGACTTTCTTCAGCCCTGCCGCTGCCGTGCCGCTGCCGCTTCCGCTGCTGTTGTTGTTGCTGCCGTCTCGCACTCCCGGCTTGCACTGCGTGGCCGCCCGACGTTATCACGATTGGTCGCTGTCATACCTACTATGTAACGCGCTGTGGATACAGCTACAAATTCATTCCGTGCCACTGTCATTCGTCGCCCATCTCGCGTTCGCGACTTTCCTGCATCCCCGTCCAGCTTGCCCTCACCTGCGTCATGTCTGACAGTGACCCCGGCTTTGTTGCCGCCCTCGAAGAGGCTAAGAAGGGCTATGGAGAAGGCGGCATTCCGAGTATGAGTCTCGCCCGCCTCGATGTGAATTCCAATTATTGACCCGTGTTTAGTTGGTGCCTGCATTGTGTCTAAGGACGGCAATATTCTGGGCCGGGGCCGCAACATGAGGATCCAAAAGGGTAGCGCCACGCTTCACGTAAGTCATGGGGTGGCGGAAGCGGACTGATCATGTCGGTAATCCGGCCGAGTAACAAGGATGCAGGGCGAGATCTCCGCCCTCGAGAACGCAGGCAGACTTCCCGCCTCCGCCTATGAGGGCTCGACCATGTACACGACTCTTTCGCCCTGCGACATGTGTACTGGTGCTTGCATCCTGTACAAAGTCAAGCGCGTTGTCTTGGGCGAAAACAACACTTATCTCGGCGGCGAAGATCACCTCAGGTCGAAGGGTATCGAGGTCATCAACGTCAAGAGTGCTGAGTGCGAGGCTTTGATGCAGAAGTTTATCGCTGAAAAGCCGGGCGATTGGTACGAACCTGTTGCAAGTTAGTCTTGGAGCATATTCCGTTGCTGACGCAAATTGAACAGGAACGAAGATATTGGCGAGCAGTAAGGGTCGGGAGCGCTCCACGCAAATGAATTCGAGCCTAGTTGCCACATACATTTGGCTTGGTAATGGTGCAAACAGAAAGCAATCACAACAGCTGCCCTGAATCGCACTCCTTTCCCGCTTGCCAGTGATTGCATTGCCCCGAGAATGCTCCGTCTTTTCGCCTGCTCCCGTGGTCGTGTTCTGTTGGGATTTCGAGATATTGCCAACCTCAAACACTTGCCAGTCCAAGATACATTTAAGCAGGAAAGGGATGTGAGCAGGCGTAGCAAAACTACAGAATCATGCAGCGAGATGGATGATGGCTCCGATGATGCCCCAGCGATGCTGTCGATGTAGCAGTGGTCTGAGCGCGGCGTGGGGCTGACGCAATCAGGTAGAAGCGGCATAACATGTCGTGATTGTTGGCTTCACCAGGAAGCGTGTGATCCTTTGTCGAATCGATGGCAACTGCACAGGTGCCGAATGGCCAACGTCAATCGGGATCATCCACAATTTTCAAGCCTCGAGAAGGCGGAGCGCACGTTCGAATGCTTGGACAACTTTCGTGTCTAACCGACTGTCAGTGGTACTACAACATAAGCGCGTCAAGGACACTCACAATGCTCCCTCTTCTTCTCAAGTTCGCGTTCTGAATTCTGGACATGAGCCATACGCGTACGCAGTCTACACCGTATTAGCAAGTGAAAGTAGCTTTGAAACCACGCTGTGAGACACCAACCTATAGAAGCTCCGGTCAGTTTCGTGGTGTGGTGTGGTACCAGCCCAAAGTTGAAAGAACTTTGAGAAGTCAGCCTCAGGCGGTATTGTAGCGGAGAGGACCAATTACGTTCATGAGTCGCTCAAACTCAGTCCACAGCTGTTGGTCTTCATCGAGTTTTACCGCCATCGCATTGTGGTATCTTTCCTCCAGCTCTTGCCAGTCGAAGTCTTTGAGCGGCTGCTCTGGATCCAGCTCATCGTCACCCATTTGGAATTGGGTTTCGGGTTGCTCGTGGGCATTGACATTTTCGAGCGGAGGCATTGACGTTGGCTTGACAGAGTCATCCTCCTTGTCACTAGAATCAGAGCCGGCGGAGGAGATTTCAGTTGGTGGAACTGGTGAGGCACGTTGAACACCCTGTTTTCCCGCGGCCATCTCGGAATGCGAACGTTTCCGCGTGGGACTTTCCGCTCCCCTGTTGGGCCGGTCTTCGGGCGAAGGCGGGGTGCTCATAGCGGCGAATCCACTGCTGGGCGAGTTCGTCGCAGGTAGGTACTCGGGGTGCTCGTGACCGTGGCTTGCAGGCGTCGCTCGTCACGCAGAACGTGCGCACAAGGTGTGGCTGGTGAGTTGTGGACGGAACGTGCGCTGTGTCCGTGTGTGCGGTGCGGGCGGGCGTTGTCGCGCAGGTGCAGGGGTCTGGCTGATGCCTGCGTCACAAGGAAGCCACCACACCCGACCCAGGCCCGCGCCTTCTACTTCGACCCGCGACCGCTCTTATCACAGCGCCTGTCACCTGCCGCCTTCGCCCTTCCTTCCAGACCTCACGCAAGCTTTCGAGCCCACCGGAACAAACGGAACGAACGGAACGAACGCCAGCGTGGACAACAGCAAGCGGTCTATGGATAAGTAGCAGTTTCCACCAGAGCTCACCATGTACCACGGTCCACGCCCGCCAACCTTCGTAACTCCTGAGACCTGTTCAGTGCCTTGAGCATTTCCTGCGCGAAATCACTCTTCACCAACCGAAATTCTCTCGCCTCAACAACATGGACTGCGACATCTGCGGCAACGAGCTGACCGCGAGGGCCCGCGTCCACTGCCCGACCTGCGCTCGTGCCGCTCTCTACCCGTACCGCATCGAGCAAGCCGCCACCTTCTTGGACAGGGAGAAGTTTGCCCAACACGTCGAGGCTGTAGTAAACGGCACCGAAGACCGCGCCGGACAGGCCGTGTCGCTAGGCGAGACTCTGGTCGATACTCACGAATGCTCCAAGAGGGTGGCTGTCGAGCGGGACCTTGCTGCGAAGGAGGAGTTGCAAGAGCGTATGCGTCTAATCACCGAACAGACCGATCTCCTCAAACGCCAGATTGAAGAAACGCGGCGTGAAATCGCCGCCCGCAAGGCTGCCATCGCCCAGCGCCATTCAGATCTCGAGTCAGCCTCGTACAACGTCGACAAGCGTCGCGCCAAGGACCTGAGCGTGGTCAAGGAGGTCATCGGAACAGTCAAGCATGCCGACGACATAGGACATCGTGAAGACATCCGTAGCAAGGTGTGGCACTGCAAGCACGCCGCCGACATCGCTGGCCTGAAGCAGCGGAGGCGCCGTTCGAAGGACGGGCAGACGAAGATGGAATACTACATTGGGGGCGTGCGGATATACGATCTGCGCGACTTGAACCGTACGAGCTTGCTATACCCCAGACCAAGAGCGAAATTAACCCTGATAAAGCTGCATCCCCAACTCAGGTCACGACGTCGCTTACTCTCCTGGCTGGCCTCGTCGTTCGAGTCGCCAATTACCTTGCTGTCCGGCTGCCGGCTGAGATTACTCTACCGCACAAAGACTACCCTCTCCCGACGATCTTCTCCCCTGCCTCCTCGTACACGCATAAGGACGTGCCATTTCCGGGGACGACACCGATCTCCTCTTCAAGCAATAGTCCCACAGCATCTCGTACTTTCGAGAATCAAAAGCCTCGTTCGCGTCCGAGGCCACTCTACATTGACCGCAAATTACCCGCGCTAGCAAACGAAGACCCGACGTCGTACGCCCTGTTCGTCGAGGGCGTTACGTTTCTAGCTTGGGATATTGCATGGCTCTGCCGTTCGCAGGGCCAAGTGAACGCCTTTACCGAATGGGAGGAGATGTGCCCGATGGGGAAGAACATGTTCAAGCTCCTGGTTGAAGACGCTCAGGCCACTCTGAATGCACTGGAGCAGGAGACGGCGCGCAAAGCCGAAGCCAAGAGTGGCGCGCCGGCTCGCTCGTCGGGAGTTACAGATGTAGTCATGGGCTATTTCTCGCACGGCATGTCCAAGGGTTTCCTCGGCAGTGCCGAGGGCACCAACTACATGAAGGGCTGGAAGTTCCAGACGGCCATGAAGGCGGTCGACCGGGTCAAGGGCCACCTCCAGGCGGAGATGCAAGGAGCGGAATGGGAGGTGCTAGACGAGAAAGAGTGGGAGATGGATGAGGAGACGCCGCAGGGACTTGATTGGGCGGGTGAGATGAAGAAGGTGTCTAGCGGCTCGAAGCTTGCGAGCGCAGCTATGGGCAACGGCAGCACCGACGAGGGGCAGGGCAAGGCGCGGGGATGGACCAAGTTGAAGAGCAGGAGCGACGAAGGCCGGTAGGATAAGGCGGATCACGATCAGCAATCAGTCATGGCAATCGTGCGGAGTCTGTCCTAGGCAAAGAAGATCTCTCAAGGCAGCCAGTGGTCGAAACAGTGGCCTGTCCATTTACACGCAATGCCGGGCCATACAGTAGGGCAGGATGATAAGGTCGATAGGTGGTACAAGCGGACGGGGCAATGTAGAGGATGAGGCACAGTAGGGAAAAACAAGGCGACGACATTACGGTGGCTGCATGACATTCCTGGTGGCTTGATTGAGCGCTGCGCCATAGCCCCTCGGCCTGGCAAACGCAGCCCCTCCTCCCCCCCCTCGATGCTTGGCTCAGGCCCGTATTGCTAGCGACGGACAAAGCGCGCATTTGGCGAACACGATGGCGGTGGGCGGGACTCGGGCGGCGGTGGCGGTGATATTCTGGAAGACGGCTGCCGTGTTCTGGCGCGTGGTTTGGCCGAGCAGAGGGGCGTGGGGGGGACAAGCTCGCAGCACGGAGCCGCAGGCGGTGACGTCGGCCAGAGCCCTGGGACGAGACACGGGCACACGGGCTTGACCCTGCGCATGCAGCAGTCAGCCCTATCGAGACAGCACCCCGACATGAACACTGGCGCACTGTGGCACGGCGGCAGCGAACAAGCATCGCGCATCCGGACGCGCGCAGCCGGCACACGAGGGGAGGGCCCGAGGGGACTCCTCATCTCTGCCCCCCCAGTAGCGTCCCCCAATGCGCTGGCGAAGCGGCGTCGATCGTCATAGGGCCAGTCCGCACGGGGACTGGTCACGGCGCGGGTGGGGACCAGCAAGAAGTGGAACAATACTGGAGCGCTTGGCCCATGGTGCTGCTTGGCAGCCAAGGATACGACCACCTCATTTCGCAGTGCTGATCGGAAGCGTGGAGGACGAAGGACGGCGGTGTCGTGGGCGTGTGGCTAGCCGGCAGCACGAGGGGCTCGGGCGGCGCCTGGTGGCAGCACCGCCAGGAACGCGCAGCACGCGGCCGCTAGCTCCCCCGCGTTAGCAGGCGGTGGCGGGCGTCAAGACAAGACTCGGGCGGCGCCTTTTTGCCGGGGGTGAGGGCCGCCCGCACTGGGGCCCATGTTAGCGGCGGCCAGTGCTCCAGGGGAGATTGCAGCATTCGGCACCACCACGCCCGAAAATAGCCAGGCTCCGGATCCCCAGAACTGCCCATGGCCTCTCAATTGCCTGATGCGGCCGGCTGCGCCATCCAGCGATCGCCCAGGCACAATCTCAACGCCGCCCCTGGCCGCTGGCTGCCTCCATCAAAAGGCGGGCTGCCCACCGTCCATCCAATCCCTCACCACGGCATCTAGCTCTCACGACCAGTGCAAGGCATTTGCCCCAGTCGCTCTTTTCCTCTGCTCGTTACCTCCGCTTCACTCTTTCAGCGGTCCGCTCTCTAATCTCTAATCTTTCTTGTTGCTGCACTTGTAATCAACATGAAGTCTGCTCTTATTGCCGTGGCCGCCACGGCCCTGCTCGGCAACGCTGCTGCTGCTGGTGTCCACGACCGCCACCAGGCCTTCCACAACCGCCGCAGCCCCCTCGAGGTCCGCAACGATGATGGCGAGGTCTGCGGTTGCACCACCTACGTGACCACCGTCACCGGCCCCGCGACCAGTGAGTCCCGCTCCCATCCCAGATGTCATTGCCACGCCATATTCTGACCCTCGCCAAACAGTCGTCCCCACCCCCGAGTACTCTGCTCCCGTTGCTCCCTCGAGCCCGGCTGCCGGTGTTCCCTCGGCCCCGGCCGGCTCCTCGCCCTCGGCCCCTGCCTACGGCGTTCCGTCCGCTCCCGCTGGCACTCCCTCGGCCCCGGCTGGCTCCCCTTCGAGCCCTGCTGCCGGCGTTCCCTCGAGCCCGGCTGCTGGCGTTCCCTCCAGCCCGGCTGCCGGTGTCCCCAGCAGCTCCAACGTCGCGGGCGTCCCTGGCTCCACCCCGGCTCCCAGCACCACCCCCGCCGTGCCCAGCCAGCCTGCTACGCCTGAGGCTCCGGCTCCCACGCCGGTCGTCTCTACGTACGCCACCCCGGGCACGTACACCATCCCGGCCACCACCATCACCGTCCACGACACCACCACTGTCTGCGGTGCTTCCACCACCAGCCTGACCCCTGGTGTCAACACCTACGGTGGTGTGACCACCTCGGTCGTGACCGCGACCACCATCACCTGCCCGTACGCCACCGTCGAGACGGCCGAGTCCACGACCACCAGCGTCATCAAGACCACCACCTACACTTGCCCGGCTGGCGGCGAGTACACGATTGTTCCTCCCTACACCACCAGCGTTCCGGAGGGCACCGTCACCCACTTCCCCACTCCCGCCACCTACACTCCTGGCACCTACACGGCCCCTGAGCAGACCGTGACCATCACCAAGACCAACGATGTCTACGTCTGCCCCGCTGCCACTCCTCTCGGTGGCACCCCCAGCGGCAGCTCCCCTGCCACCGCTGTCCCCACCAGCAGCGTCGACGGCGTTGTCGGCAGCCCGTCCAGCACCCCCGCCCCTGTCAGCACCCCCGCTGTTTCTGTCGGCACCCCCCTGGCTTCCACCCCGGCTGCTTCCACCCCCTCTTCTGCTGCCTCGTCCACCCCCTCCAAGGGTGCCGGTGGCTTCACCCACAACGGCAACCAGTGGGCCATGACCTACACCCCCTACAGCGCTGACGGCCAGTGCCGTGAGGCTAGCGGCGTCATGGAGGACCTGAAGGACATCAAGAGCAAGGGTTTCACCACCGTCCGTCTCTACGCCACCGACTGCGATGGCCTCCAGACCGTTGGTGATGCTTGCAAGGAGCTTGGTCTGCGCATGATCATTGGTATCTACGTCAAGGAGACTGGCCTCAGCGGTTCCGACATCACTGAGCAGGTCACCGACATCATCCAGTGGGGCCAGGGTGGCATGTGGGAGCTTGTTGACCTTGTCGTCGTTGGTAACGAGGCCGTCTTCAACGGCTTCTGCACTGCTTCTGAGCTCGCCAGCTTCATCACCAGCTTCAAGTCCAAGATCACCGCCGCCGGCCTGTCCCTCACCAAGATCACCACCACCGAGACGCTCAACATCCTCCAGGGCACCGAGTTCTCTGCGCTCTGCGATGCCATCGACGTCATTGGTGTCAACGTGCAGCCCTACTTCAACTCGGAGTGCACTGCCGACAAGGCCGGTGACTTCGTCGTCTCCCAGCTCGAGCTCGCCAAGAAGGCTTGCCCCAACGTCTCCGACGTCCTGAACCTCGAGTCCGGCTGGCCCCACCAGGGCAGCGCCAACGGTGCCGCTTCCGCCTCTGGCGACGAGCAGGCCACGGCCATCAAGTCCATCATCGAGAAGGCCGGTACCAACTCGGTCATCTTCTCGTACGGTGACGACTCGTGGAAGAGCAGCGGCGAGTTCGGTGTCGAGCAGTACTTCGGTTGCGCCAGCCAGTTCGAGCTCGTCTCCGGCACCCTCAAGATCGGCGGTCTGTCCCTGTCGCTCGACATCGGCTCGGACGGCATTGACCTCGACCTCGACCTCAACCTCTAAGCGGCTCGTTGATCTTTGTCTTGTCCGAAGGAAATTTCCTTAGTCCTTTGTAATTTCTTAGATATCAAATTCTCCTGTATCATGATGGAGCGTCTTCGTGTGCCTTAGCAATTGTGTAGCATGAGGAGGATTGGGGAAAGAGCGGTTTTGAAATAGCAGTTGTATTGTTGTCGAAATCGAGGTGGTTGAACATCATTCCGTCCCAGCGCGCAGTGAAAAGAATTTGTCCGTGTAGTTTGCTTATCTTTCTAGTGTATAATATCTTGTCGTGTTGTTGCCTTTAGCAGAAGGACAAAAGAACGGGCCACCCAGAGATACGAATCCTCAATAATCCCGCTCTCGTGTGTATGACTTGCATGATGGCTGAGGAAGGAAAGCCACACGTGCATCTTTGTTTCGTGCTCGCTTACTTGAAAACACGTCTTCTCCACTGGCCTCCCCACTCTTCTCCATCCGCATGAAAACAGAGAAATCAAGCATAAACGCACCGACGTCGCCGAGAACCAGGGACTAGACACTTTCTGCAAACCTGGTCGCCTTGAAGCGAGCCAGGAGGATGTGGGATCATTTCATCTCGCTTCCTTCTCGCCTTGGCAACCCCCTCTGTCGTGCCATGATTTGAACGAATCGATAGTCAGTGCTTTTGACTCAAAGTAGTCTCGGCAGGCGGGATTGATTCTCCGTTCCTTTCTGTTTGTGTGCTATCTGTTCAATGATCAGGGTCCTTTTTTAACTTTCAGTTGAAAAGAGAGAAAGGTTAACGGCGAGTATGGTGAGGTGCTTTGGTTGACATTATTCGACTAAGGGCCTAGCGACAGCTGACTACCTACTTGATATGTTGGATGACATTGGGAACGCACAGAAGCGACTTTGAAGAGAGGGAAAAAGATGTTTGTGGCCGAAACACCAAGCCTTGTTCAACCCCACGGCGAGAATGGTAAACGAACTGGTGACTCTGAGAGCAGAAGCCTACTCGCGTGGCCAACTGGACTAGCCGCCACCGCCTCTGGACACCTTCATCCTGTCTACCATCTTCCTTGCCGAAGAGTTTCCAAGCCACGGCTGAAAGACTGTTCGGGACTTCCAAATGGATGATCAAATGGAAATTAGATAATACAACGTGGCATAGACTCAGTATGAAAGGTTCGTGTAGTCGAGAGGTGAGAATTCCCAGCTGATGACGATTGAAGCAGCCTATAGATTATGCGAGTAGATCGCAACCTTTCATCGCAATTTCTGGTCCGCATCGAGCATGTTCCACCTATGGGGAAGAAATCAATTCCAACTACGATGGGGATGCCCGTCGAGCAGATTGCATCGACGGAAAAACGTTTGAAACGAAGCACGCCTCGCAACAGCGTTGCTGTCGTCACGTTGGCGAAGATGCGGGCGGCTTCCACAGGGCGGCACAGTTGCTGGCCGATGACGATGTGATACCTGTCATCACGGTACATGACTTTGAAACCCCTTCCAGCAAAGGCTTGGATTTGCTTCGAGCCTCCTGGAAACGCACCGTATGTAGTCATCTCTCACGTGTGGTCCGATGGGCTGGGCAGTCCGAAAGCAACACTCTTCCGGGCTGCCAGCTGCGCATAGCCCAAGGCTATGTCAACGACTTCACTTACGTAGCGTTGTGCAGTAATCCCGTCCATGGTTGGATATGCCTTCCCGACTGAAGTTAGATAGCCTCTCAGCCCAACTGTTAACAGGTAATAGTTGAAGTGTAACGAGTCACTTACTATTTGACACGGACTTTCTCGACACGGGGCAATGGCCCTTCTCTCCCTTGAAAGTTGCACACAGCATATCGAAGACATTCGTGATCTGTGTGTATTCCTACATGCCACAGGTTTTTCATCTCCACTGCAACGACCTGCACTCCGCTCAACAGTACGAAGTCCAAGAACATCACCCACTTTGGTAAAACTTTCCGCGGGAGAGAGAAGCGCGCGTGGAATAGAATATCGTACAGAATCAAGATAATACAATTCAAAAGTGTGTGGCCTTCTGTTGCTTTGCGCCTGAACTTTTCCCATCGGCGATGTACCCTTGACACACAAGATCCAAGCAAGCAGGTCCAACAAAGACGCATTCCCTCTCTCCGTTTCTCTCGAAGCGCATAGTGTCTCGCAACACGTGTGCTCACCATCCTCGCAATGGCGCCTCCCACGCTCATATACTCCTTTAGCTCCGCCGAATGCAGGTCCAATCCACACCCTCCAGCCAAGCCCATCTATACCAACAACCATGAAAATGCTTCCATCCAAAGAGAATGGAAAAGAAGAAGAAGAAGTGAAAAGGACCGTGGGCCGACTTTGTTAGTCCGTCGAGCAGAAACCCCTTGACAATTCGATCCGCAAATGGTGGCCAAGGAAGTGAAAGGGAAAATCCAACTGAAGAGAAGAAGGTGGCCGTTGCCTGAAGACGAAGAGCTGCGTATTCGTCCTGAGCTCGTGAAGTTCGTGAATATTAAAGAATAAGAACCATTACCAGCATCCCGCCTCTTTGATTGGAAGCTTAGAAATCCCAGAAGGAACCCCCGGAAGTCTTGTTGGGGTCCCTCATCGTAGTGATCTTCCTGCCGGTGATGGTGCTCCTCCCCTTGTCCTCCTCAGCGTCGTCCTCTCCAAACATCCAGTCGCGGTTGCTGCCCTTCTTGCCACCCATTCCGTCACCACCAATGTTGATGCCACGCTCCTTGCGGGCGGGCTTGTCGGTGGATTCCCAGTTGGCGTCCAGGTCCTGGTACAGCTTCTTCATCCCGCCGCCGTTGGTGTTCTCATTGTTCGGCTTGGCAACGTGGGATGGGTTGGGGCTGTCGTCACTGATTTCGAAAGAACTGCCAATGTGCTTGTTGGAGTTGGTGTTCTTGCTGGTCTCGCGGAGCGGGCCATTCTTGCCCATCTCTTCCTCCTCGTCAAGGATGGGGTCCTGGTAGAGACCAAGACCCTTGCTGTGCTTGTTGCCCTTGCCGCTGACTTCCTTGGTCCTCTGAGCCACAGGGGTAGCTTCGTCGTCAAAGTCGAAGTGAGTCCTGGCATCCTTGCGCGGCTGGTGCACCACGGGACGCTTGACGGGAGATTCCTCGGGTTCCTATAGAAAGCGTGCACATGTCAGCTCTACCGCAAAATTCGATTTACTATCCGGCATGCATCGCCACCCAGGGCGAAAGTACGTACCTCGTCGTCACTCCATCCGATTGACTTGGTGTGCTGTGGCAGGATCTTGGTGCGCGTCTTCTCGGGGGTCGCAAAGTCCTCGAATCCCCATTGCGGCGTGTGCTTCTTGGACTTGGAGGCCGGCCTCTGCTCGGCCTGGGGAGCATCCTCGCCCTCGCCGAACTCGAAGTGGTTATACTTCTTCGCGTTGGATTTGATGCCGCGATGCGCGGGTTCCTCCTCCTGCGTCTCGCCTTCATTCTCAAAGATTCTGATCGGGTGGTAGTGCTTGGCAGCGCCGGCCTTGGCGGGAGAAGCGCTGCGCTCAGGCGCCTGGTGCTCGGGGGAGATGATCTCGTGCAGGCCGCGCGACACTGGCTTGCTCGCCCTCGCGCGCTCCACCCTGGGTCCAGAGGGTGTCTCGGGCTCGTCTTCCTCCTCACGAGGCGCAAACAGAGACAAGCTCGCGTGAGGGTCGGTAGTGGCACTGGTGTTGCTCCTGCTGGTCTGGGGCCTGCTCCCGTTCTCACTGTCGCCTGCCGAGGTGTTGCGGCGGGAAGGAGCGCTGGAAGCGGCGGGAGCGCTGGCGGCGCAAACGTTGATGAGGCGGATCTGGTCCTTGGCGTCGCGGATGGGCCAGTTGCGCGCGCGGGCGCCGATGACATCGACCTGCTTGAGAAGCGAGGCCTGGTCCCAGTGCATGCGAATCGAGACGATCTTGTGCTCGGCGTCGAACTGGACAATGTGGATCTACGCGCGCGAGGGCTGTCAGTCGCGGTCTCGGACAGAGGGCGGATCCGGACGATCTGGGGTGCTTGGGTGCTTACCACAGGGAACGTCACGGTGCGGTCGGCAATGAAATTGTCATCCAGGCCCGGGAGGTAGGCGCCGCCGCCGTTGACGAGCTCCAGGGTGGTCTCGACATCGAGGCAGAGGCCATTGCTGCTCTCAATGGTGCTGAGGATCTTCTCGGCCTTCTTCTTCAAGAGCTTGCCCTGGGCGACCAGGTGCTTGAGGATGGCGGTGGGCTCCGTCACGGTGGTGGTGGTGGGGACGTAGTGGAGCGAGGCGCCCGGGGCCAGCTGCGCGGTGGCGGGGGCGCCGAGGAAGGACTGGTATGCGGCGCTGAGAGCCATGGTGCAGCTTGGACCGGGTGCTGTGCGACTCGGCGGGCGCTGGAGGCGGCGATCGATGCGTGGTGGTGATCGGTGCAGAGGCGAAGTGGGGGCACTGGAGGCAATTGGCGGGGAGAGGTCGAGGGCAAAGGTAAACAGAGGGAAGGCGGCACTGGAGGTGGCTCTGGCCGGCAGACGGCGGCAAGATATTGGGCAGAAGGCCTGAGTCAGCAGCGTGTGGCAGGGGCGGCGCAGGACGCGCGCTGAAACACAGGAGAGCCCTGCAATTGCTACGCAGCACGCTGCCAGTGGCTTTCTGCGCTGTTGTGGCCTTCTGCTTCGAGCCCGTTGGTCCGCTCCCGCCTAGCGCCTCTCCCGCCGGGCGCCATGTCCAGCCCTGCGCAAGGGAAGTGGGAACCTGCAGCATCGTCTTCCTTTCCGCACGCTACCACACGCGTGCAACGTCAAAATCGCCCGCTGCCCGCTGCCCGCTGCCCGCCGTCGCCCGTCTGCCGCCGTCCTGCCAGCCCAAGTCTGGATGCCCAGCCTGCTGACGCGCCCGCGCAGATACGCGTCGGAGGTGCGCCCAGTTCGCGCCCAGCACGGATCGTCCTCCAGGACGTGGGGTGCACATCAAACACACCATTGCCGCCTTCGGCTCCATCCGCGAGCGACCGGCGCCGTCATTTGAGCGCGTATTACCAGCCCTACAATACCTCGGTCACGCATGCAGCATGCTCACACAGCGGCTTGAATAATGGCAGAAGGAGTGGCGGCTCTACAGTCCGCGCATAATTAAGGAGAGTGGCTATGACAAAAAAAACAAAAAAGCAGAATGGAAACAATGCAACGCCGGTAAACACCCATTGCAAAGGAATGACTGGAAAGCAATGAAAAAGTCGCCCGTCATCGCGCGTCGTTGCAAGTGCCTCGCCGAAGAATGCATGCTTCCGAGGGGGCAGCAGCGCAGCAGCAACGTCTCTATTTTCCAACCCATCCTCCATTAGTACCCCTGCTGCTCCCCCTCGGCATCGAAGCACGTTTCCCAGCAAAGCACCTCCGCCGGAAAGTCTCTCTCGACGCTCGGCCGCTCGCGCACAAACCACGCCAGCCCAGCACCTGCCGCGCCAAACACGGCAAGGCTGGTCCACAGCGCATAGTTCGTTGCTGCCACGCTGTAGTCGGTGCTGAGGTAGAAGCTTGCCCCGCTGACGGCCACCGCGAGCGCCTTGAACAGAGAGGCCGCCTGCATGAGCCCGATGACGGTGCCCGCCGAAAACGCGTCGGGCGCCACGTTGAGCATGAGCAAGATGACCAGCACCTGCGCTCCTCCGGCAAGAAGATGCTTGATCATGATGGCCGCACTGGAGATGACGGCCGTGACCGGAGTCGAGCACATGGTGAGGAACGCCAGCAGCGGCGTGATGATGTAAAGAGCCGGGAAGAAGAGCGCGCAGGAGCGGAACGGTCGCAGAAGACCAAATCTTTCAATGATCTTCGGCACAGCATGGAGGATGATGGCCCCTGCGATGGCGCGAACTGCCAGCAGTATCAAACCAAGCCAGTCGCAGGGGATGCCCATCCCTCCATGCATGGAGCTACTGTGGCCCAGATGCGGGAGGACGACGTCAAAGGAAGATGCATGGAGTGAGAGCAAGCAGAAAGAGCACATGAGGACAATAAGGGAAGGTGCCTGGAGAAACTGAGCGATGGAGATGGGCTCGGGACGGGTGAAGTCGACGATGCGGATCGAAGGCATGTCGGAGGAATCGTCTGGAAGAGGTTGGCCGAGGAAAGCAGCCTTCTCGCAGTCCATGTCGGACTCGTCAGCAGAATTGGAAGTCTGGGGAAGCGTCTAAAAAGAGGTTAGTGACTGTGTCAGGTTGAGAGCGGGCGAAGAGTCGTGACGTATCCCACAGGTCTTGGGCATCCATCCACGACAGCCACACGGTCGATCCCAGGCCATTGCAGCAGGACAAATCCTAATGGGTACACACGGGAGCCGTAAAAGCGTCGAAACGCTGCTACTCCTGCGCTTTCGCGCGAAGAGCTCCTCGGATTCCCCATGTGGACATGCCCTGTCCCTACAATCAGGCTGGAACCTCCCAAGCAGCGCGGCATGCGTAAGTCGTGGGTGTGGGTGAATGCCGCAAACCAGCAGGATATGTCGTTTCCCTTCCCTGAGCTCAGCAGGGTTGAATCGTGGTGACAAACCTCCTTGAGAATGAAAGTGGCAGCAATGGTAATGACGAAAACCAAGCTGCCACAAGCAATCTGGCTGCTAAGGATTGGGAATTTCTCCCAAATAGCGCCATGAGCCTTGATACTTCCTGCGACCATACCCTGGATCAATGGGCCGATGGATCCGCACACGCCAACAATCGGCAGCCTGGATACGTTCTTCGTCCTCTCCTCCGGGCTCTGGCTGACGTCTCCGAGCATGGCAAGTGTGCTGACAACGACGGCGGAACTGACGAGACCGGCAACGAAACGGAGAATGGTGCACGCAATCAGATCAGTAGCGAAACCCATGGACAGGCAGCAGGCCGACATGCCGTACAAGCCCACCAGCGCAACGGTCCTTCGTCCTACGCGATCGGCAAGATATCCCCAGAGAATGCCGGCGGCAGCGCCAAAGGCGTAGGCGCAGTCGAGGATGCTGCGGAGATACGAGTCGGAGAGCGTGCTGCAATACTGTTCGTTGCTGGAGACGAGCATCTTGAGCTGAGGCTGCAGGCTGGACGCCATGATGCTACACAGACAGTCAGCGATTGCGCTGGACGTGGACTCGACGGGGTTCGTACGCTTCAGCGAGGAAGACGACGTAGATCCAGGTTAGTTGGGTGTGGTTGGTGCCGGTGGGATCCGTCACTTCCGAGTCGTACTCGTCCTCGTCGGTCATAAACTCCTGCTCCTCGATACCAGCTACCTTCTCATATTTGGCCAGGTCCTTGACCGGAATCAAGGACCGGGTGCGACGGTGGAAACCGAACATGATGATTAGTTATGTACTGCGGCGCAAAGCCGGTAAAAAGGCGTATGGTAAGGCTGAGAGAGAGCGTCGTTGGGTCGCGGCCAGCGCGGGGGTGAAAGTGGAAAGGCTAGAGACTGTGGAGGTCGGATGGACCAAGTGTGGTGTTGATGGTTGCTAGAATGAGCGGCGGGCAGGCGCTGCAGACATAGCTGTAGTCGCGATGCTGGGCGTGTGAGTTGTTCTTGGAGAGAGGATCGCGCGAGAGGGGAGGGTCTGTGATGGAGCAGCAGCAGGGAGAGCCGCGTGCTCGGCTGCCGTCGTGGTCCTTGCGGTGGCACATTCGGCATGGCGCGCCCCAAAATAGGCCAGGGGTCCGCCGGCTCCCAGGCCTCTGTTTGACCATCCGTACGCGAGCAGCGCTCCGCGTCGAAGCAGTCGGCGGCGATTGCTGCGGCCCACAGCAAAAAAACCCTTCGTGTGGCCGCGGGCGCTTCGAGCGCATCGTGTGATGCAGCAGGCCCGCTTATCGCCGCTGCACAAGACGCTCTTGCCCAGGCGATGGCGCTAGCCCGTCGGCGGTTCCTGGTGATGATGATACGCGCTGGCACTGCCGCTCCCGGAGCCTGCCGCCCGTGATTGGCCACGACCTACGCGCCCGTCTAGCGCGATAACCTGCGTCAAAAGCCCCGGCCGCTCTTTCCCAATCGGCCTTTCCCTGGGCCTCAAGTCCTCAACCGCCCGACGTCAGCGCCGCGCCTGCGACTCGGAAAACCCACGTTGCGACGACGATCACCTCGGGCAAGCCCCCACACGACAGCTGATCGCATCCGGCAGGGCTAGCAAGTAAAAAAGTGAGCTTGGCCGCTCCTAGAGTATTGATATTGGTAGTAAATCTACATCGCCCATCACGCGCACCCAATGCATGGAAGTTCCCGGCTCCCAACCCCTTAGCAAAGCACCCATCGCTGAACGAACGGACAAGTAAACAGCTCCGCCTGCCGGATCAAAATAAAACAACGTGCGCCGCAAATGCAAGATGGAAATCAATCCGAGATGACTCTGTCCGTGCGGCAGAAAGCTCAAGCCGCCTGCTGCAGAAAACGCCCGCTAAAAGTACAACAAATCTACAAAGCTAGAGATCATACAGTCGTCAAACGAACGTTAGAGTGAAGCGTAATCGTAGAAGAACAAGCTCAGTCTACTGCTTGCCCTTTTTGACTTTGTGGAAGAACTTCCTGACCAGGTTGCCCTGTCTGGTGTTCAGGTTGACGGCGAAGGGTCCATGCATGCCAGTGGTATCCTCGCTCACCGGCGGGAGTTCTTCGAGCGCCAAAGGATCGGCTTCCTTGGGCGCTTGTTGTTGCTGCTGCCAGCCGTACAGCATCTGTTCGTCGGCGCGCAGATCCGGCCGCGTGAGCGTCATGCGGAGTGTCATTTCCCGGTTGCTCGGGAATGTTTGTGGATACACGTCCGGTGACCTCCTGGCTCTAGTCTGCAGAGTGGGTAGGCCATTCGAATCCAGTGACGAGTAGTTGGACTTGGGGATCTGCGCCGCCGTGTGGAAACTTTCATCAGGATCGGCGGGCGTGTCCGGGGTGTCGAGGTCGGCCAGGCTGCTCTCCTCGTCCGACTCATCGCCGATATCGCTGTAGTCCAGGAATGAAACGGCGTCGTCCCGGAGGAAGTTGTGCAGGTCGCGGCTGGCTTGGCGCTCGAAGAGGGTGGCGCGGGACGACGGCTCGGGCGAGCCCTCGGGAGTGGATTGCTGCGTGGCATGCTGCTTGTCCAATGGGAATCCATACTCCACCACCTCATCGAACTTGTGGGGCGAGGCAAGATAGAGGCGTAACTTCATGCGGGCTTCCGGGTCCTGGTAGTATTTGGTCTCCGACTCCACCTCCCCACCGTAACGAAATGAGCCGGTGTTTGTGGTGGTGGCTCTTGGCCGCTGGTTAGTTTGCGGGGCGGGACCGAACAGAGGAGAAGGGAGAGGCGGAGCAGAAGACGTGGACAGTCGTCCAATGGTATTAGAGATTGACACCGTCCTGCGGTAAGAGGCTCGCCTGTGGCCGGTATTAGGGCGAGAATGTGTCTGGGGGGGCGGCATGTCTTCTGGCAGTTCCTGGGTTTCCCGAGAAGAAGAAAAGTAGGCGTCGATCACGGAGTCTCCTTGCGAGGACCTGGATCTCCTCCTCTTTTCAACAGGAAGCGGAGAGGTCTCGTGATCCTTGGGCAGGTCTGATGCACTGTCTGAGTCCAGCAGAAAGGTCTCACAACGTCCGGCCAGCAGAATTGCCTCCTCGCGACTCATACAGGACTTGATGACCTTGTCCGGAAGGGAGAGAAACCATTGAGCCTCCGCCTCGGTAATGTCGCCGGCAGTGTGCGCCTTCCGCAGCCGGCGGCGGCCACGGCTTTCCGACCTGGGTTGGCTGTCGCTGCGCCGGGAGGAGCGCGAGGTCTGAGGCCGCCGGGGCATGCGGTTGATGTCCGGAACAGGGTGTGCGGCGTGTTCCATTCTTAAACGCTCCAGGGACGAGAAATACTTGCGCCTAGACGTTGCAGTAGAGTTAGCAGCGCGACGGGGTGCGGAAGGAGCGACCAAGCTGCATGCGGGACGGCACATGGCGCCAGCACTGCGGGCGACAACGGCGGCCTCGAGCCGGGGCAGGCGCGAGCACCGAATGGCCAAGCGCGGTGAGACAGCGTTCCATATGGCAGCAAGCCGGCGGAAGGAGGCGAGGCTGGATGGACTAACCGGACGGCATCAGGCATGGACTCGTACTCGGCGGCGGAGAGCAGCGGCGCGGGCATCCTGGAAGGAGGGAATGGCTTGGAGCTGGAACCCTCGGTGGTGACGGGCCGTGAACGGCTGCGAGAGGAATGGGTGCGGGCGTGCTGAGGTAGCGGGCAGACAGGTGCGCGGGGGAGAGCGCCTGCAGGGCTTATATTCCTGCTTCGTCCAGGCCTTGGGGGCGGAGGGGCCATGATTGGAGCCGACATCGATGCAGATTGCTGAACCGCGGCTGCGGGAGCCATAGTAGCTTCGCGCCTTGCAGGTGGATGGCGTTGTGCCTCGCATTCGCAGCAGCTAGTCGCAGCGCCGCGCCGTAATAATAGACGCCCTGATGCTCCCGAATCGCAGGGATATAGACGGTAAGGCCCTGGGCCCACCGCACGCGCCCTAGTGCCTGTGTCACAGCGCCAAGCACGGTCGTCCAGGCTGCTCGTTGGCTGCGCACAGACGGCGGCCGGGGTCGGGCGCCCCTGTCACTGTGAGCTGTTCGGCACGCGCTGTGTGGGTGCGGGCTGTGGCACTGTGGGCACCCGCCCGTCGTCGCGCGGCCGTCGCTGCCGTTTGCTCGTCTTGGGACAGCGCGGGAGCGACCAGCTGAGCGCGACTCCGCCGCGTGTTCGCAGCTCCGCGACTCCGCGACTCCGCGACTCGCATGGACTGCAAGGGCGCGCGGCCTGGGGCCGGGCGGTGACAAGGGGCCATGGGGGCATGAGATGAGAATGGACAGCCCGAGCAGCGCTGGGGGACGCGTGACGCTCCTTGCTGACGGCGGCGATGGGCGTCCTGGGGCCAGAAAGGCCGTCGACGATATCGAGTAGCCGGACTTGTCCTGGCCTCACCTCCGCGCGGCGGCTGCTGCGCTGCTGCGCTGCTTGCTGCGCTGCGACGGTGGCGGGCGAGCGGCGCTGCACTGCACTGCACTGCACGCTGCACCGCTGCAGCGCTGGAGCCAGAGCGGAGCAGCGCACGGCGTGGCCTCGACTCCAGTCTCCATCTCTTCGGCAGCCATGCAGGGAAGCAGCTCGACGTTTCATGAGCCCTTTCTCGCCGGGGGTGCCTCTGCTGATCCTGCCTCCTTCAACGGCCCCTCTCCGTCAGCTGTGAGCCATGTACCTAGTTAGCCCGCGGCTGCATGCGACTGGTGACGCTGGCCGGCGGCAGATGCCATGCACCACGAGGCCTTGTTGGGCTCCGCATCCCGGCGCCGACGTCAACGGGAGGCGGCGTCGTTGCAAATAAGGGCGTTCCCGCCGCGCGATCTCGCCGCGGCGCTAGCAGGAGGCCCTCACGCCCTCCACCTCGGTCGGCGTCCTGGGAACACGGAAGAGCGGTCTGCGATGCAGGCTACGAAGAAGGACCCGGCAGGTTGGCAACGTCAGTCCGGTCAAGCGCCACCCGTCGTGATCGCCCGCGCGACCAACACGCCCCACGAAGCCCGTCGCGTCGCAGCCCTCGCAGCCCTCACAACCACCTCGCCAAGCTGAGACGCTCGCGACTGCATTGCCGTCCCGCCCCAGCTGCAACACCAACACCGCGGGCGTTTGGGGCACTGCAGCGCGGCTCCAGCGCGGCTCGGGCGCGGCTCGTCGAGCTCTCGCGCCGAGCCCTGACGCCGCGCTCACGCTCAGCTCCAGCCACCGTCGAGCAGCAATACCCACTCGGTAACAATGCAGGCACAAAAGCAACGGAGCCACTGTCAGATCGGCTACCTCGGAGCTCCACCATTTCCTTCTTCCGGCAGCGCGGCCCCAAACGCGGCCGCGACACGGGCCTCCGTTTGCCGACGACCTCAATGCATCCATGTCCCTGCCGTCCAAACTTCCCGACCGCCTTGGCTCAATAACCTTTTCTGAACCTTGCAGCCTGAGCAAACCAAACGCCCTCCGCTGCTCCCTTCCCAGACAAGCATGTCCGCACGGCACGTTTGCGCCTGGCCGGCCTGTGAAACAATGGCGCGCCGCCGCACAGTGACGAGGCTTGATCTTCGATGAGATTGTGCATTCCAGAAGACTGGGAGGAATCCTCCATTTTTGACTTTGCCTCATCCATTCAGCCCCAGCTCCCGAGAGCCCAATTGGGCTTCCCACGCGGCGAAAGCCATTGCCGGTTATAGCGGGTGCATTTATAGCATCTCAGCATTGATGCGTCTGCAGCCGAGGTACTCCAATACCACCCAACCTCTTGGCCCCGATCGATAACCACACATGGTTATATGTGCAAGGCTGGTTTTAACAGTTGCGTCAGATGCGTGGCCGGAGCTGCTCGGTAAGGGAGTGGGGATTGAGTTGTGGACTGACTCACGCCATGCCGAGCCACAGGCTACGACGACATGTCGTGCCCAGGCTAAGCTTCTGGTGTCGAATGCATGGCCCAACACGGGAAAGAGTATCATTCAGATCGTCGTTTGCTACGAGGATAGTGGTCAACTGACACAGCCGTCTGGCTTTTTGACCCGGGGTCATGGTATCATGGCAGCTCCAGACATTGACCCTATAGGGCAAGGCGGACACTCACTCGCTTCTTATCACAAACTCTGGGGTTGGCGGCTACATGCATGTGCACATAGAAGCCCCTCCAGCAACCACACCACCGTGGGCATGGCCACGTAGGCACCCATCGTCACTGCAAACCGCCATCACTTGACGGCCTGCGGCAGTCCAAGGCACACCCGTGAAGATCGCTGTTGGATTGTCCGTCTTCCGTTCCATGGATCCCTTCATTAGCCGGCCAACGTCGTCATCACCGAGCAACTGCGAACAGCACGGGTTGCACCTGAAATTGCTAGGCCAACAATCAACTCGCCCAGTGACTGTCGCAAGGTGAGCACGCGTCCTTCCCCTCTTGTTTACATTGTCTTTCCCCACTCTCCAGCTACGGAGAAGCCCGTCGTCGGTCACACAAAGGGGAAGCGCGACACACACTGCACACGCACAATGCATCATCCTGGATGGGGCATCGTGGGACGCAGCGGCGGGGGCGGGGGCGGCCGGCGCCGATGTTGGTGGTACGCGCGCCCGCCCGCGGCACCGCCTTCTTACAATTTTCCACGTGTGTGGGAAATTGTTATTTGTGATTTGGAAGGCAAGGTAGGCTGGCGTAGACACCTGGGCAGGGGGGCAGATGGTGGTGGCGGTGCCCTCTGCCCCAGGCACCCTGTTGCTGCCATCCTTTTTCCCCAGAATGTAGATCAGCCGATGCGAGACATTGCATCCATCTGGCCCCCCCTGGTCTGTTTTCTGGAGAGAGACAAGGCAAAAGCGGCTAATAACAACAATCTCTTCAACTCCACTCCAATCTCGTCGTGCGAAGGAAGAAACAGGCCCGATTGAGGCTCGCAATTAGCCCTTGTGGATTCCTTCTCTCCGGTCATGGGATCTGCCGAAATATAGTAGGAAAAAACGTGGAAGAACGGCTCTACAGCCACTCGAGTGTAGGAGCCGGCTTTTGGCAGGATTAGGCCGAGCGCGGGACAAGAGTAGTAGTACGTAGTGGAGCAGAGCACATGAGTAGTGTAGAAAGATCGGTGAGGGTAGTAGCGCGCTCTAGAAGGTTGCTCCAACTAGGATCCTCGGCGCGCCACAACTCTCATAGCGTGATGGCAGCATTCCGTCCTGCGCCGCGCACCGGTGAAGGCTTTCTCCGAGCAACCAGCCGCGCCAGCGCGGGCAAACGTCAGCCACTGAATTCGGATCGTCGCTCGTAACATGACACTGCCTTCCGGCTGCTGATCGGAACTGTGACATCACATCTCAGACAAATCCAATGCACGGCATGCAGGAAATCTAGAAGCTTGACGAAGCTCGGCTGTGCGGAGAGAGCGGGGAGGAAAAAGAAAAGAAAAAAGCCCAATTAATCTCTTGACAAAACCGGAATCACCCTGAAGTATCCTTAATTCGTCCCAACCTGGTGTAGCAAAGCCGCCCATGGTGCTACGCGTTCCGTTCGCGTCCTATCTCCCGAAACCCGACTCCCGACTCCCGACTCCCTCGGTCTCCGAAAAACGCCGGCCATCCGTCTCGTTTGACATTACTGCAGCTAGGTACCAGGGCCCGGCGCGCAGCCGTTTCACGACTTTAGAACAACGTCGCTGTTGTGCGCGTTCACTACTACTGCGTCAATTCGCCCGTCGTCGCCGACCTTTTTTTTTTTTTTTTTTTTACTCCTGCCTTCATCAGAACTCAAAGTCCTTCCTGAACTTCTCAATGTCCATGCCAGGGCCGACCATGTCGCCCAGGTCTCGCCTGTTCATCTGGCTGAAGACTCGCCTGAGCGTGTCGTACAAGTTCGTGCTCTGGTTCTGGCTGATCATCCGGTCGAGCTCCGCCTCGTCGACGTTGTCGCCCACGACCTGGCGCGCCTTCTCGCGGCCCTCCTGCTCGACCACCTTGTGCATCGCAAGCGCGCCGAGCAGGTGCTCCGCCGCCTCCTCGTAGCAGCCGATGTTGATGCAGCTGACCCCGAGGTTGTAGCGCGCGCGCACGAAGTTGGGCCGCAGTGCCAGCGCGCGCTCGTAGGCGTCGATGGCCTCCTCGCTGCGCCCCGAGTTTGCCAGCGTCGCGCCCAGCCGGTTCCACAGCAGGTGCACCTGGTCCTGCTGGTTGCTGGTGCCAGTTTCCGTGCTGGCCAGCGCTGAGCCGAAGCAGTCGACCGCCTTGTCGTACTCCTCCGCGCCGTAGAAGAGCACCCCCAGCCCGACTTGGACGTCCGGGTCCATCTGCTCTCCCGCCGGCGAAAGCTGCGCCGCCTTGATGAACAGATCCGTCACCTTCTCGTGCAGGAGATGGCGGTCCGTGAAGCCTACGTCAGCGGCCGTGGAGACGTCTTCAGGCTTGATGAGCTGCGGGTATTTGGTGGCAAGCCATCTCTCCAGCGTCCTGTAGGCGGTGCTGTCGTACCCTTCGTTCGTATAAGAGACGGCGAGACCCATGAGAGCCTCGAGGTTATTAGGATCAAGTTTCATGGCTTGCTCCAAGGCTCGAATTGCCGGAGATTCTTTCTCGTTCTGTGCCTGGGCTGCACCCAGTTTCGTCCACGCCTCGACATGTTGAGGATCCTTTTGCACTGCCGCCTCGAAAGCGAGCGCGGCCAAAGACAAGTTGCCACCATTCTGTAAGATGGCGAGCCCTTCTGCAAATGGATCGGTGACGTCCTTAAAAGGGTTCGTCTGCTCAAACATGTAGTCGCCCATGCTCGGGTCGCGCAGGGAGGAGTGTGTGTTCAGGCCATCGAAGCCCTCCCATTGTTCCAAATCGCCCATGTGCATATTTTGAGTGAAATCGTCGTCCGCGAGAGCTCTGGCATTTGCGGTCTCAGCTTGTATGCCCCGCCAAATGCTTTCAAAACCGCCAAACTCGTTAGTCTCGGAAAGGACTGACCTGTCTATGTCATTCAACTCCGCCTCCATTGCTGCATTCGCTTCCTTGTCCAAAGCATCCATGTCTTGCTGGCCTGTCGTCTCGAGTTGTGCGAATTGGGCCTCCCAGTCCTTGTCATCAAGCTCCACCATCCGCTCCTTGCCCTTGGACTCTTGCGGAGCTTGCTGAAACTGTTGATTGTGCATCATAGGAGATCCCATCATGCCCATTCCCATTCCCATGCCCATGCCCATCCCCATGCCGTACATGGGACGCTGGTAGCCCATCATCCCCGCGGGGCCGCTTGTAACCGGACTTGCTGTTCTGCCTGGTGCGTTTGTTCCCATCTGTTCGAACTTGGCAAACTCTGCAGCACTGAAACCCGGGCGCGCGTTTTGGAAGGCGGGGCCGACGGGACTTGCTTCTCTGCCGGCGTCGAATTCGGCGGCCCAAGCGGGCGAGGCATTGTGTTGGGCACGCGAGGCTTGCTCCAGCTCTCGGCGCATCTGCTCCATGGCGAATGGCGAGGCCGGGCCGGCGCCTTGGGGGAGGTGGGATTGCTCGCGCATGAATTCGTCCATCATCTGCATCATCAGCCGTCAGCGCTTCCGCTTCCCCGCCCGGTCGAGCAGCTGACACGTACATGCTCTTGGCCTCCAGGCATGGCTTGACTGCGCATTCCCTCCTGCATGCCCGGCCCCCGGCCGACCAGGCGATCTCTTTGCAGCGACTTGTCATCCTGTACGTGCTTTGTGAACTGGCTGAGCGGGTTGCCGGCGGTCGAGCACTCGGCGCCTCCGAGGAAGGACATTGTGAAGGCAGGTTTCTGTGGCGCAAAAGAAGAGGGAATCGGAAGAACGGCGCGGGAGGTCGATGATTTGCAGGACGGGCGAGCGATCGGGGAATGCGCAAGGCAAAGGGTTGGATGTGGGGTTGAAGACTCTCGGGCAAGGGAATGGACGTAATCAAGATGCCGCGGCTACGGTCGGTCGGTCGCCGCTGCCGCCGCCATCGCCTCCGCCTTCCAGGGCTGGAATGCGGAGACCACATGCCGGCCCCTTGCACGTGTAAGCAGAGCCTCAGGCACACAAGGCCACGGCAAGGCAGCCACGCAGCCACCACGCAGCCAGGCCCTCGAGGCCCTCGAGGCCCTCGATGACCGCTGCCACGCGAGAGCCGGGACGCGTTGTCGCCATCAGATCGCCGCACTCCTCGGATCATCACTCCCTCGTCCCCACGACACGTCAGGCCCCGCGGCGCCCTGCAGCTCGTGCAGCTCCTCCCTCACCGTATGCCATGATCGTCACAGCAAAGCGTTCGTCCTGACTCGAAATACGATTCCAGTGACACGCTGGCCCACCAACGTCAAGCACCACACCTGACTCACGAATGCATCCATTGTTTGATCTCCTTGGCCTTTGCCAACATCGGTGACTCTGACATGCTGCTCGTATCCGCGCAGTCCAAACCCGCCTTTCAGCCGTACAACAATCCGTACTTCCACTCCGACTCTGGTACATCCTTGTACTTGATGCTGGTCGGGTGTTTGTGTCGCGCAGGCAGCACTCTGCGGATGTACAAGTCGCCTACATTGAAGGGTTCGTACTGCGGCTCCTCCCCAGCCGCGATGAAGCTATCCAGCACGTGGATGTTGGCGTCAGGGTCCGGTGTGAGAAAGAACGGCAGCGAGTAGCGCCTCTCCCCCGTCTGGTTGCGCACTCGGTGAACCGTCGCCACAAACCTCCCATTGGTCTGCCGCTCTAGATACTGGCCGACATTGCACACGAACGAGTTCGGCCTGGGCGGCGCCTGCACCCATTGACCGTCCTTGTTCAGGATTTCGAGAGCCGGGACCGAGTCCTGCAGGACCATTGTGAGCCCTGACGGAGAGTCGTGTTAGCTTTTAGCCGGTTACACAGCAGTCGGGATACTCGAGACCATCGGAACCATGGTATGGCCACAGTGGACTACGCCTTGAACGGAAGGACTCACAGGAGAAATCAGTGTGGGCTCCGAGACCGATGGTTCCGCACTCTTCCTTCGGCATTGGAGGGTAGTGCAAGGCTCGCATCCCGGTAATCGGAAACTTGAATATGCTGTCAAGTGCAGTTTCCTCCAGGCCGAATGCAAGCGCGAATATGCGAACCAGCTTCATCGCTAGCGGGAACACATGGCTGTAGTAGTTGTACAACCCCTCCCTCAGGAATGGGGCGTCCTTCGGCCAGATGTTCTGGGGCTTCTTGATGTGTGACGGAGGGTCGGCGCCTACTCTTCCCTTGTAGTCTTGCTCAGGCTCGATCACACAGTCGCCCATGGTGAAAGCTTCTTTGGAGTCTATGGCCTCGCGTTAGGATCGTTCCATATCGCTATGTCATGTCACTTAGCCATACCTCCTTTCGTTCTCGGATCGTTCCGCGTTTCCAAAGGCGGCTCATAACCTCTGATGGCTGGATTCTTCTGCACGTGCGCATCCATCTTTGTATCGTGGTCAAGCGCAAAGAACCTTTTCATTGTCTCGAACGCCTGGTTCAGCACTGCTTCGGGAATGCCATGGTTGGTCAAATAGAAGAAGCCGGAGACGCTGCAAGCATCATGTATTTCCTTGGCTATCCGCTTTTTCTCCTCTAGCGAAGGGCTGTCGATGTTCGAAATGTCTATCTCTGGGATTGAAGTGAACTCTCCCTTTGCTGCTTTGCTGACTTTGCGATAGGTTGCTTCAGAACCCGAATGGAAGTACACATACTACGGCAGTCAGCCTTGGAAATTTCCCACGCCATGGAAACCTATGTGGAGATATTACCTCCCCATCTTCGGCGGGCTCAGCGTGAGTTGTCGTCACAGTAGCCATTCTGTGTAAAGATCTTTGTCGACTGGATGTCACTGTAGAGCGTCAGTTGGCAGTCAAGTGTGAGTCCCTTTGGTTTTGAGCCACGCAAGAGGCGCCTTCCTGAAGCTTTTGTAATGGGGACTCACACCTTCGGACAGGCTTACCATTCGGTAAGTGATGAAGTCCGAACCGCTCTTATCGCACGCCCGACTGCTGCCCCGCAAAGGCAGCCGACACGCACGTGACTCTCACCCACTCTTGGCAAGGTGATGTGATTGAATGAACCTATCAGAGCATTTGTCGGACAAACCGCCAGACTCAACCTCACTTTATCTGCTACTGTGTCGGCGGGCTGCTGTATCGCACCGTATTCAAAGGTGAGATGATAGCAGAGACTAACATCAGTCACCTTGAGCCGCTGCGGTGAAGACAATCAAATCATTGGAGTCATCTCACATCTACTTTCATGCCTGAAGTGACGTACCAGGCTGCTCTCGAGCGATAGTCTTAAGACTGATACTTTACTCGCCGACTTCACCTTGTCTTGCAGCAAGAATAAGTTAGGTATCCATCCCCGTGTGAATTGTGCTATAACACGGAGGCTCCTTTGTAATTTTTCATCCTTTCCATCGTACTTCCAACATTTGAAATTGGGTACAGCAGAATTAGGGAGTTGGCGGGGTGTCTGGAGTGGGAGCGTTTGGCTGGACTTTTGGGAAGATTCCGGTTCGTATGGACACTTCAACCACGAACTTGTGGGGACAGTAGGAGCTGGACACGCATGGAGTCACGACCGAATTTCTTGGTAAAGAAAATTTGAAGTAGAATCTCAGTCAATCATCTATAGAAGCCTCTCCATTCCCATCTCAAAGCCATTCTCGAATTTTCTGTCGAATTAGATAAATGGAAAGGAAAAAGTAGACAGAGGCCTGAAGAAAGAACGGCCAGAGTCTCAAGAGCTGAAACTGCACATTAACCGCAGAGGGTGAATTGAAAGACACCGGTTGGTCCGGCACGGCACTCAATGGGGTGGGAGCATTGAGGGTTGTTGTTCATCGGTTGGCATGTGAGTTCAGAAGTGTAGTTGGCTTCGGGATCGTTCTCCGAGCGCGCGTGGCCAGGCTGCCATTCGGCCGGGCAAGGCTGGTCGCTGGGGGCGCAGTACAGAACTGAGCCGGTCCCTCCGTCGGATGAGTTGCAAAGGGAGGCGTCAAGTCGCTTCCCGTCAACAAGGATCTCTGCGTAACGAACGATGTCGGTGAAGGGATTGCCATCGACGACGGAGAGGTCTGCGGATAGCCACTGGACGTTGGGGTCTTGGTACCAGTAGGGAGTGTACTCCAGCTGGTAGACGTGGCCAGTTGCGAAGCTCGGGTCCTCTTCCTTCTGGAGTTTGATGGTGACTCCATGGGCGTGATCAGAAGCATCTGGGGAACCTTCACCGTTGCCGTAGACCGGGATGAACGCAGCGTTGTAAATCCCACCCCCAGCGGAGATCTTCTCCATAGGTGAGTCGAGGATTGCATTGCCGTCGGAGCCTGGCTGGCGGGTGGTTTTGGCCCAAACGTCGAAGTCGCACTTATTGACGACATGGCCAACCCAGTCGGCGGACACAAGGTCCACCAGAGCGACGAGAAGGAGGAAGCCTATGCGGCCGATAGATCAGTAGCATCTGTGACTTTGAGTATGGTGAAGATCTGAGGAGCAGTACAAGCGATGCGGAACTTCATGGTGAAGAATGAGGAGTGACTTGAAGAAGTGATACTCGGAGAATCAAGGTGGAGATTAGCGGAAGAAGAGTCTGCCAGACGATAATCTCGGGTTGAGGATGTAGAGGAAGAAGAGCAGGGTGTATAAAAGATTGGAGGGTTTATAGGTATAGGAGCATCGACCGGAAAGAGTTCGGCCCGGTGGTTGGCTGGGGCAGCTGACCTGACTACAGGCCGTAAGTATGAGCACCCTGATGTCTTGTGCAGGGTCCCATCGATTCGTCCAGTTTGGTGCTTGTGCCCGTGCCCATGCTTTTTCACTGCTCAGACACTTCGATGGCAGGAGCAGCCACCGTTTGAGAAATGGCCCTGAATGTTGGATCTGACCACCATAAAGGCTGCATTCAGCTGTCCAGAAGCAAGTGTCTTATAGCCCTGGATGTTGTTTGCGTGGCGCCTGTTTGAACTTTGGCTATTTGTGCACGGTTTGCGTTTTATGTAGCTCTGGATAGCGATCCATGCTTGCCATCAGGGAGGTCACCTTCCCGCTCAGTGGTGCGTCCTGTCATGTGTGGATGATAGAAAGGGACAATCTCATGCCGGAAACGTGCAATGACTTTGACAAACTTGTCACAGAAGCCACAGCCTCAAGGACCCTCAGCCAGTATCAAAAGATACCAACAGGGTGGGCAGCTGGTCCGGCTCAGTTTGCACGTGCAATATAGCTAATAGAGCAAGCATTCTAGATTAGTATGACCGCGGGAGCCGATGCCACCATAACGATCAATACTGGAGTCTCAGACTCCTGCAGTCCCCAAGCCGATGATCAGCAAGCCGTGGTGACACTTGGCATGACGTGTCCCCGCTGGCGTCCCCCGATCAGGGGCGCAGGCGGATCAACTCGCGGCGGTGCTGCTCGTCCGATTGCTGCCTTGTCGCATGTGGCTGCGGCTGGATAGGAGGCCAGCGCCGGTGGAGAAGGCAGAGGGTTCTTTTGAATCCTTTGGGCTGGCCGTTCCCGAAGCTGGGCAGGTGCACAGTACTGTGTAGCGAGAGTGTAGCGCGGAGAGGCTGGGGAGGCTGGTGCAAATTCGGCGCAGACCCCAGCAGCCGGCCCGTCGGCAGGAGGGTCAGGACGGGACTGGCAAGGTTTGACCGAAGGAGCCGCAATGATTGATGGGGCTGGCCATGGGTCGCGGTCGCACAGGCTCACGGCTCGAGCAGGCGGAACACGCGGGGATGGCACGGGCACGAGCGATTGAAGGAGGATGCGAGACAGGAACCGGCGAGAGGCAGGGCTCGGTGCAGCAGCCGGGGCGGTGGTGAAGCAATGCGGGGAGCAAGCTGGCTGAGGTGTGGGAGCAGTGGAGCTGTGACGAAGGTGACGACGGGCTCGGGGTCGGGCAGCGCGCGAGCAGGCAGCGATTGGGCAGGCCGGGCCCGTCGTGCAACATCATCAACCTCATCCTCATCCCCACCCGCCGGCGCGCAGCTGCTGGCTCACGGCCTCTTTCTTGTCGCGAGTCTGCGTCCAGCCCCCCAGCCGCACTGCCCCCATCCGCGCCGTCCAAGCCTCCCGCGCCCAGCGCCGCCGACCGCCCGAAGCTCGCACATTCCGCGGCCTCCCTACGCCTGCATCCCGCACCACCGCGCTCCCTCGACCGCTCCCTGAGCACCGCCAATCCGCTCCCGCTGCCGCCGGCTGCGCCGCCTCCGCTCGACCAAATGGCCTTCATCGGAGTCTACCGCGCCGTCTACGACTACGCGCCGCAGGGTGAGGGCGAGCTCGAGATCAAGGATGGCGACCTGCTGTTCGTCCTGGACAAGGACTCGGACGACGACTGGTGGAAGGCCAAGAAGAAGGCCGCCACCGACGACGAGGAGGAGCCCGAGGGCCTGATACCGAACAACTACGTCGAAGAGGTGAGTCTGCGAGCAGCCGCCGCCCGCCGCCCGCCGCCGGGGGGCCCGCTCGAATTGGCTCCGCCGCGACCTCACGCCGCGCTGCCAGCCATTGTCAAGCCGCAAGTGCGCTGACGTACAGGGAACCGCAGGCCCAGCCCCTCGCCAAGGCAAAAGCCCTCTACGACTACACCCGCCAGACCGACGAGGAGCTGTCCTTCACCGAAGATGCCGTCCTCGACGTCTACGACACCACCGATCCCGACTGGTCCCTGGTTGGCCTCAAGGGCGAGTACGGCTTTGCCCCCGCAAACTACATTGAGATTACAGAGGCCCTCGAGGCCGAGGAGCAGGCCCCGCCGCCGCCCCAGCGCCCTCGCATCCCCGATCCAGAGCCCGAAGAGGAAGAGCCGGCTGCCCCGACCCCTCCGTCTCCCGCTGCTGCCACCGAGAGCCCCGCTGCTGCGCTCGCCGGCCTCATCCAACAAAAGACCGGCCAAGCCCAGGCCGCAGCCCCTCAGCGCACGGTTGTCTCCCCTCCCCCGGCCATTAGCCTGCCGCCGCGCCAGCCCCAATACACCCCCGAGGAGTCGGACGAGGAGGCTCCTGCTCCCAGATTACCCCAGAGACCCATCTCCCAGGTCTCCTCGCAGCCGTCGCCCATCCCGACCCCGACCTTCCCCAATCGCGAATCGTCAAGCCGTTCCCCGTCTGGCGGTGTCATGCCCTCGCCGCCCTTTAACCGAGCATCCCAGCACCGCGTCGAGTGGGACGACGATGTGATCAAGAAGGATGTCAAGGTGCCGCAGGGCTACCACTTGTACAATATCCACGAAATGGTCTCGCACATGGGCAAGAGCAAGAAGATGCCAATGACTCTGGGCATCAACATCCCCAAGGGCTTGATTATGATAGCCCCGGAGAAATCAAAGGACGGTCCTCAGCGGGAGTGGACTGCCGAAAAGCTGACGCATTATTCAATCGAGGGAAAGCATGTTTTCATGGACCTTGTCAGGCCGAGCAAGAGTGTAGACTTCCATGCCGGCGCGAAAGACACGGCCACAGAGATCGTCGCCATGCTGGGAGAGCTGGCTGGCGCGGCCAGGGGCGAGGGTCTCCGTGAAGTCCTTGCTGCGGCCTCGGGTGGCAGCGGTCAAAAGAAGGGCAATATTCTTTATGAGTTCATGGCTCAGGGAGACGACGAAGTCACCGTCGCCGAGGGCGATGAGGTTATCGTCCTTGACGACCAAAAGAGCGAGGAGTGGTGGATGGTACGGCGACTGAAGAACGGCAAGGAGGGTGTTGTGCCCGCCAGTTACGTCGAGATCACCGGCTACGTCGCATCTAGGGAAGACCCCGGAGTTCTCCAAGCCCGATCGATCGTGGAGCAGAACCGGCTGGACGAGGAGCGCATGGCAAAGGAGATGATGAAGAAGAAGAGAGAAAGCGAGATGCGCGCGGCAGAGGTAGGCCCTGGACTGTCTTTGCCACAGCGTTCTAGCAGTTTGTTGCATGGAGATAATAACGTGAAACGCTCAACACAGAAAAGCAAGCGCGATAGCTCGGCCTCCAGATCATCAACGGCTAAACCGAGTGAGTATACCCCTAGTCACCAGAGGTCTCTTTCACAGGCCAGATACCAACGTTATAAACGTGCAGAGCCCGACCCCGGGAAGACTCGCACCTGGACCGACCGCACTGGGTCGTTCAAGGTCGAAGCCGAGTTTATTGGCTTGAAGGATGGCAAGATCCACCTTCACAAGCTCAATGGTGTCAAGATTGCGGTGCCCGTCCCCAAGATGTCTGTCGAAGACCTCGAGTACGTTGAAAGGGCCACTGGCGTGTCCTTGGACGAGGACAAGCCGCTGTCCGACATCAAGAGGCGGAATACGACAAGAGACGCCCGACAGAACCGGGCCTCGTCTGCCCCACGAGCGGGTATCACGATTGGTGTCCCGGAGTCGAGTTACGATTGGTTCCAGTTCTTCCTTGACTGCGGTGTTAACCCACAGATTTGCGAGCGCTATGCACAGTCATTCGCGAAGGACCAGATGGGCGAAGAGAACCTGCCGGATATCTCGGAGAAGCTTCTCAGGACTTTGGGTCTGAAGGAAGGCGACATTCTGCGGGTGATGAGGTTTTTGGATACCAAATACGGCCGTACAGGTGAGAATCAAAAGCGGAGCGTCAGTTTCGATGATGCCGCCGAGGATGCCAATGGTGGTCTTTTTGCAGGTCCGGGCGGAGCGCTCAAGAACAACACCCGGAAGGGCCGTCCGGCGCCGGCCGTGCAGACGAACGACGTTATCGACCCCGAGGCGCTCAAGGCGAAGACGGCGGATGGCGTAAAGGCAGACGGCACAGGTGCTTCGTCTGGATCGGGTGCGGAGAAGACGCCCGGTGGATTCGACGACAACGCATGGGAAGTCAAGCCATCGAAGCAGCCGGCGACGACTGCTGCAAGCGAACCCGCTGCCACGGCCACGGCCCCCGCCCCTGCTCCCCCCACAGGCGCCATGGCTGAACTTTCACTGCTCACGCCTGCGCTGGAGCCCACGCCTGCACCGCCGCCAGCAACAACGGCTCCTGCTCCGGCCGCAGCTCCCGCGCCCGCCCAGGCTCCCCAGCCTACCGGCCCTCAGGGTGCAACTCCTGGTCTGTTCGAACAGGTTGCGAACCTACCTCAAGCACCACCCAGGGCACGACCGCAAGCACCGCAACAAACCGGCGCGAACGCGCTCATTGCCCCTCCGCCGCAGCGGTCGTCGTCGGCGCCCCAGAATTTCAACCAGTTTGGCCCTCCCCAGCCCATCCAGCCGCAGATGACGGGCATGCCAGCCCCGCCCGGTCAGAGCCTTCAAGACCTCCAGAACCAGCAGCGTATGCAGCAGTTCCAGCAGCAGCAGATGGCTATGCAGCACCAG
Organism: Diplodia corticola; assembly: GCF_001883845.1. Classification (NCBI taxonomy): domain Eukaryota; kingdom Fungi; phylum Ascomycota; class Dothideomycetes; order Botryosphaeriales; family Botryosphaeriaceae; genus Diplodia; species Diplodia corticola. Next base: position 115,598 of record NW_017971533.1, read on the forward strand.
CCTACTGGTTTCATGCAGCCTCAGCAGACCGGCTTCCCTGGCCAATATGGCCAGTTTGGCCACCAGGGTCCTATGATGCCACAGCAGACAGGCTTCATGCAGCCTCAGCCCACCGGCTTCCAGGGCCAATTCGGCCAAGGCGCGCAGATGGGCAACCAATTCGGCTCGCCATTCGCGGATCCCAGCCCCCGCCCCAACTCTTTCGCGCCGGGCATGCCGATGCAGGCTCAACCCACCGGCTTCGGTCAACCCGGAGGCTTCCAGCCGCAACCCCTTCAGCCGCAGGCCACGGGCGTCAACGCCTTCCTCCCACCCGCACTCGCACCCCAGCGCACCGGCGCCCTCAACGGTTTTGGAAACAGCAACAACAACAGCTTCCAGGCCCCGCCCGTGCCGCCGATCCCCCAGCAACAGACGGCCGCGCCTCTCGTCCCGCAGAAGACGGGCCCCCCGCCGCCGGTCAGGTTCGGCGTCAACCCGTCGGCGAAGAAGCTGGCGGCTCAGCCCACCGGCAGAAGAGCAAACTTGACCAATGCTAGTAAGTCATACATGGCCCCCCTCCCTCGCTTTTCTCCCATGTGTACGGCTTGTGTGCGGTGCTAAAGTGTGTGTGTGTTTATAGCGCCCGACAACCCCTTTGGTTTCTAAGCGTCTTGAGGCTGTGGTCTGTTTCTGAAGGATTTTCGTCGCAAATGGCATCATGATAGCGTGCTCTAAGCGGTTCGTAGCGGGATGCGAGTTCGAGGCTTTTTGTTGGACAAGGTTCTGCTCTGCTGAAGGGGGCCAGGGACGGTGTCACTTCAGTATTATTTTGTGAGGTTGTGGGCTGTGGCTGTGGTTGTTGTATATAAAGTAGCTTTTTTTTTCTCCCTCGCTGTCTGTTCTCTTATTCTTTCGTTTTCTATACAGTGTTGGTTACTTCTCTCCTGGCAGACGGGGGAAAGGGAAGAAGGGCATAAGGGTGGAGAAAGGGGGAGGGGGATGGGTCTATACGGAAACTTGGCGCTAATGTATAGCCTTGAGTGTTACTTTGTGAGGTTATGTTGCTGCTGTGACTTGAGTTTCGAAGCCTTGTCGGTCTTGGTTGGATGTTCATGAAAGGTTTTTTTTTTTTTTTGATGTGTGCCCTTCTTTCTAGGCGCGATGGAGAGATCGTGTCTCTTTTGCTTGCATCTGTTCCTTGGTTTGGATCCCCCCTCCGACTTGCACTTGAAAGCTGACTAAGTTTAGACGCATAGCAGCTTCTCTTAATACTGTGTTTGGTGCGTAACGTCCGCCTATGCCTGCGCAATAACGTCTCATCCTTGGTTTCTTTGTAATGATTCTGACTTGGGGAGTTGTGGCGCTTGACTTCGCGATGCTTCTCAAGCCCGGGGCATCCAGGTCTCACAAGATTCACGTTTTTGTCTTCTTCTTTCTTTTTTTCGAGTGAATGGCCAAATCATATCCTTATGTAATTTGATTCAAATATATCTACAAGAACAACAAACATCCGCCATGGGTATCACAATCCCCTATACAACGACAACAACCCCTTTTTCCGATAGGGATTCTTACACACTGATCCATTCGCCCCTCGACCGCACCATTTCTTCTCTTTTCTCTTCTATCATCTTCTTCTTCTCTATCCTTTCACCCCCTTCCTTCTCTTTTTCTTTTCTTCTCTTCATCCTCTACATCATACTCTTCCCGATCTCGCTCTGCCAGTCCTTGGCCCGCTCGAAGCCGTTCGTGTGCGTGCTGTAGTCCATCATGGCCTGGTAGACCTCCTCCTGGCTGTTGACGACGAACGGGCCGTACTGCACGATCTTCTGGTCGAGCGGCAACCCCGCGACGACGATGAAGCGCGCCTCCTCCCCGGCGTCGGGCGCGACGGACACGACGACGCCGTCGCCCTGCTGCTCGAAGACGACGTTGTGGTAGGGTCCGACGGGGACCGAGTCGGTCTCGAGCTGGGCGTCGTCATCATCTGACACGGCCCCGCCGTTGAGGAAGCGCGCGGTGCCGGACAGGGTGTAGACGAAGGCGTTGAAGCCGGCGGGCAGGGGCTGGACGAAGCGGCCGCCGGGGCGGACTCGGACGTCGAGCAGCCAGACGGGCGTGTAGGCGAGGTCCTGGACGCTGTCGACGCCGAGGCTGCGGCCCGAGATGACCTTGACGCGCACGCGGCCGGCGTCGGCCGTGGCGGCGGGGATCTCGGCGGCGCGCAGGTCGCGGTAGCGCGGCTCGCACGCCTTGAGGCGGCGCGGCAGGTCGACCCACAGCTGGAGGCCGATGTTGATGGCACTGGTAGCAGAGCCGTCGGCGTTGGGGGGTTGCGCCGCGGCGGCGGGCATCTCGGCGTGCACGATGCCGCGGCCGGCCGTCATGAACTGCAGGTCGCCGGCGTGGATGGTGCCGCGGTTGCCGGCGAAGTCCTCGTGGTCGACGCCGCCCTCGAGCAGGTAGGTGATGGTCTCCTGGCCGCGGTGGGGGTGGTCGGGGAAGCCGGCGCCGGGCGAGATGGCGAAGTGGTCGAGCATGAGGAAGGGCGAGAAGTTGCGCAGCTGGGGCGTGCCGATGCTGCGGCGCACGCGCGCGCCCGCGCCCTCGGCCTGCTCGCGCGCGAGGAAGACGTTGGCGATCCTGCGCGGCTGCAGGCTGGCCGCGTCCTTGGCCAGGGCCGGGTCCGAGGGCGGGACGACGGGGAGGCCGGGGAAGCTGGCGGCCGAGGTGGTGGTGGACATGTTGTTGGGGTTTGTTGCGCGCTGTTTGGCAAAGAGCTTGATGCGCTGCAAAAAGGCGGTTGTGGTCGACTTAATGGTGGCGGTGGCGGTGTCGGTGTCCAGCTGGTGGTGGTAGTAGAGGGCGGTTGCTGCGAGGCAGACGATGATGCTTGAGAGTAGGAAACGCATGGATGTGGGAGAGACAGGGGGATTTTATAGGGAGTGTAGCTAGGGCGGGTGGAGAAGGCGATGGAAAGGTTGCGATAGCGTCGGGGTGTTTGTGAGGAGCGACATGGGCGCTGGGTAATGCTTTGTGATTGATTAGCACCGCTGTGGCGTCAATCGAGCGGTGTCGCGGGGGAGCTGCGCTGACAAACACATTGGAAATCAATCCTCTGCCCAATCAGCGCCCGCCGGAATCAAAGCGCCCCGTCGGATCGGATTAAGCACCTCAACACCATACAACCAAGCTCGAAAAGATCAACACTCCACTCTCATTGGTAAAATAAAGGGCCCGTCAAGCCACCATAAAGCTGTTCTCCAAACCACCATCGCTAGAAAAAATCCACATGAAATGAAAACAGAACATCTTCTAATCCGTTAAAGCCATCATCTCTTCCCCGATTCTCTCTTTGAATTAAGCCTCCCCTCGCCTTATTACTTAGACAGCCTGGAGCCCACCGCCAACGGTGAAGGCCATAGGCGAGCAGTACGAAGCCACACCACCAACAAGCACCCACCTCATCTCCTCCTTCTCGAGCTGCACAGGTCCCGCGTCAGGGTCGCTGACGAGGAAGAACTTGGTGCTGTCATCATCGACATTGCACACCACCATGTAGAACGCGTTGCCCTGCGAGTCGACAGCCACGACGATGCCGCCGTTGGTCGTGGTGCTCGAGTCGTCGACCGGCATGAGCGTGATGATGTCTGCGCTCTTGGGGATCTCCGATGACCCCGCGAGCCGGAAGCGCGACGCGCCCAGCTTGTCCATCTCGTCCGGGTGGTAGATGAAGACGCGGTCCGAATCGTCCGACACGACCACGTTGGAGTAGGCCGCGAAGTTGAGGCCCGCGTCCGCGTCACCAACCGCCTGGAGGCCGAGGATGCCCGTGTCCTCGTCGGCCGACAGGTGCCACGCGCCCGTCGTGTCCGTCAGCGTCGTGTAGGTGAAGCCGTCAGTGTCCGTGGTCGAGTCGGAGCCCGCGATGCTGAGGAGGGAGTCGTTGGACAGCGCGCTGCTGTCGTCATCATCGGTCGACGTGGTCGATGCATCCGACGTGGTCGACGTGGTCGAAGCCTCAGAGGTGGTGCTGACAGTGTCATCGGTGGCCTGGCGCTTGGACACGCTGCTCTCGTCCGAGCCGGTCGAGGTGGAAGAAGTAGTCGAGTCACCAGAACTCTCAGTGCTGTCCGAGGGCTGCTGGCTCGAAAAACCCTCCGTACTGCCCGTGGTCGTGCTGCTGTCGGTAGTGCCAGAGGAACCCGTAGAGTCAGTGCTGGTCGAGTCTTCAGTCGAGCCGGTGCTAGTCGAGCCAGTGCTGCTAGAGCCCTCGGTGGTTGAGCCCTCAGTAGAAGTCGATCCCTCGGTGGTAGACGAATCAGAGCTAGTCGAGCCAGTGCTGCTAGAGCCCTCAGTGGTTGAGCCCTCAGTAGAAGTCGAGCCCTCGGTGGAAGTAGATCCAGAGCTCGTCGAGCCTTCAGTAGTAGTAGAGCTGGAGCTGGTCGAGCCCTCAGAAGAAGTAGAGCTGGAGCTGGTAGAACCCTCAGAAGTAGTGGAGCTGGAGCTAGTGGAGCCCTCAGTGGAAGTGGAGCCAGAGCTGGTCGAGCCCTCAGTGGAGGTCGAGCCGGAAGTAGACGAGCCATCAGTGGAAGTCGAGCCAGAAGTAGACGAGCCATCAGTAGAGGTCGAGCCGGAAGTAGACGAGCCCTCAGTAGAAGTCGTGCCGGAAGTAGACGAGCCATCAGTAGAGGTCGAGCCAGTAGAGGTCGAGTCAGCGGAAGAAGAGCCAGTGGAAGAAGAGCCAGTGGAAGAGGAGCCAGTGGAAGTGGTAGTTCCAGTGGAAGATCCAGTGGTGCTGGAGCTGCCAGACAGGAGAATGCAGTCCGAGGCCAAAGCCTGGGTGTCGGCCTTCCAGATGGTTGCCTGCGACAGGCCAAAGAAGTCCATGCTCAGCTCGTCGCCGAGAGTCAGCGCGTACGAGACACCGTTGTTGCACGTGCCGGGGTTGACGCTGTCGTACACGTACTTGGCGTTGGCGGCGACGTAGGGCTCGTTCGTAATGGAGATGAGCTTGCGGTACTTGAGCGGGGTGATCTCGAGGCCGACACCGACCGTCAGGGGCAGGCCGACGCGCGCGTCAGCCGTGATCTGGCCAGCGGCGGTGAACTTGGTCTTGAACTCAGGCTTGAAGTTCTTAACCGTGGTCTGGTCCTTGTTCACAATATCCAGCTTGGCGTAGAAGTTGGTGATGGAAGCCTCCGCACCGACGAGAATCTGGCCCTGAGCCTTGATGTCGAGCGTCAGCGAGGCATCCATGGCAATCACAGGGCCAACCGAGATGACGTTGGGGATGGAGAAGCCCGGAGCACCGTAGGAGGCGATGTTCTTCTTGAACTTGTTGTTGTACGTGCCGTCGGCCGCGAGACCCAGGTAGAGACCGGCCTTGACGCTGCCGTCGATGGTCACACTGCCCTTGTTGAAGCCACCACCGAGAAGAGAGAAGCCCAACTCGCCGGCAACGTGCGCGTTACCGGTGATGCCGCAGTCGACGCAGTACACATCAACGGTGCCGGTCAACGCACCGCTCGCGGCGCCGTGGTAGATTTGGTACTGATTACCCCAGTACTTGGAGTCGACAGTGCCGCTGGGAGTGAGGTTGATGTTGAAGTTGCCCTCGGGCTTGGCCGTAGTCAAGCTGTCGATCTTGTCGTTGATGAACTTGATGCCGGCCGAGACAGCGCCGTTGGTGTACTTGTCGGCAACCTTGATAGCCATGTTCTTGAGGTCGTCGATCTTCTTGTCAACCTTGTCGATGGCCTGCGAAATTGCCTTGGGCGCGATCTTCTTGATGAGAGACTTGATGCTCCAGCCCCTGCGGACGATGGCGCTAGCGCGGGCAGCAGGGCTGCCATACGAACGGCGGCGAAGGGAGGTTTCGGCAGTGTCCTCGTAGTCATAGTCACTCTCGGAGTAGTCACCGAGGCCGGGAGCAAAGTCCTGCATGCTGGTGCTGAAGTCGCTGTCGAAGTCGTAGTAGCCGAGCTTGTCGTCAAGAACCTTGTCGAAGTCATCTCCGCAGGGCGCAGTCGGGAAGCCAGAGATGGTGGCCTCAGGAGCAGCACCGCACGAGGTGCTGCTGCTGCCAGTCGAGTTGGAGTAGACAGATCCACTGGTGGAGACGGTAGAGTTGCCGCTGGAGGAAGTGGTGCCGTTGGTAGAGCTGTCAGAGGAAACAATGGTTCCCCACTGGACCTCGACATCACCGATCGCCTGCTCAATGGCGATTTCGGCGCAGTTCAAGGTTGCACTGTGGCTGCTCTCATCGAAAGTTTCGCTGGTAACCAACCAGTAAGTGTGTTGGCCAACGGTAGCGTTCACGCCAGCAACGCTGGAAGTGACACAAACCCATTGTTCGGTGCTTGCCCAAGCACTTTGAGCATACTGGAAGGACTCGGCAGTCGAGAAGTCAATCTCGAGGCCACCGGAGACGACAACAATTCTCGAGACATACGCAGAGTCGTCAAGAATAACCGAGGGGTAGGTGAAGTTGGCCTTCATAAGAGCGAAGATCTGACCGTCGGTGCTGGAAGATCCAGTGCTGGAGTAGGTGCCGTTGCTGTACGAGCTACCAGTGCTGGAAGAACTTCCACTGCTCGAAGAGCTACCAGTGCTGGAAGAGCTACCAGTGCTGGAAGAGCTGCCAGAGTTGGACGAGCTGCTGCCAGAAGCTGAAGAGCTGCTACCCGAGTTCGAAGAAGAGCTACCAGAGGTCGAAGAAGTGCTGCCCGTGCTGGACGAACCATCGGTGCTAGAAGAGCTACCCTCGTTGAAGTACAGCGAGCCAGTGTCCTTGGGAGCCAAGTGGGCAAGAACGGAAGCGTCATGGCCCGGCGGGGTGGCAGGCTGCAGAGTAGCGATAGGGCCCGCGGTGGTCGTCCAGGAAGATTCGCCAACAACGACATCGCTGGATCCAGACTGAACGCTGGACTTCGAAGAGCCACTGCTGGACGAACCAGAGCCGGAGCCCGACGAAGAGGAGCCGGAGCCGGAGCCGGAGCCCGAGTTGGAGCTGGAGCCCGAGTTGGACTTGGAGCCCGAGTTGTTGCTAGAACCGGAGCTGTAGCTGGAGGAACCAGAACCCGAGGAGCCCGAGGAGCCCGAGCCCGAGCCCGAGCCCGAGTTAGAGTTGTAGCTCGAGCCAGAGTTGGAAGATCCAGAAGATCCAGAGGATCCAGAAGATCCAGAAGATCCAGAAGATCCAGAGGAACCGGAAGAACCGGAAGATCCAGAAGAACCGGAAAGACCGGAAGAGCCGGAAGACCCAGAGCTGTAGCCAGAGCCGGATCCCGACCCAGCAGAACCAGAGGAAGAGCCCGGGCCACCGCTGCCAGCCAGGCAAGGCAGGCCGGTGGTGATGACATAGGCAGTCTGGGTCTGGGTGGCGACGGTGGTCTCGACCTTGGTCGTCAACGCCGTCCTGTAGATGGTGTCGATGACCGTGGTGTGGAAGACACCGGCGTCGGACTCCTGCTTGTCGTTGGCCTGCTGGGCCACGACGATAGCGGTGGAGGTCGAGTTTTGGTAGCGGGAAAGGCTTGTGGCCGTGACAGCACCGGCGCCCGCGAGGGCGGCGATGAGGAAGTTTCCGCGCATGGTGAAAGTGGAAGTGAGCGTGGTATGCCCGAAGGGCAGATTAGAGTATTAGGTTGTCGAGTGAAGACGGTGGTATGGGTAAAGAATGACCAAACAATGGAAAAGAGAGGACCCCCGAAGGGAGAGAGAGATGGAAAGGGACACTAAAGGAGTGAGTGTGCAGAGAAAAGCTGTGGATAGGGCAGGCACATCACGATATATAGTGGGCGGGCGAGGCCATGGAGTGCTTCGGCGGCTGTCAGGAGAACAGGGCGTTGCGGATACGCCGATAGAGTGAAGCCACACAGAAGTTTGCCGGCAGCTCGAGGCTGCGTCTGCTGAGCCATGGCGGAGGAGGCGGGCTGGATGGGGAGAGCTGAATTGACTGTGGCTGAACTAACAAACCTGAGGCAGCCTTGTGGCTTTCTGGGGCGACATCCCCAGGCGGCATGTCAGATGAGATTTTCAGTGTGCCAAACAGGCGACTCAAAAGCGTGATGGGGACAGCTGTTCCTGGAACATGGCCAACATAGGCGTGCATTCGCCCATCCATCTGTTACGGCTGCGAGGGCGGATGAAGTTGGAGTGTTGGTCAGCATCGGCTCGTATTGCCTCGAAATTGAGTTTGTGTTAAGCAACCGGACCAAGCTCCACCACGTGCCGGTGCGACAACCTTGTGCCAATTAACCACCGAAAGGCGTTTGTAGCCGTCCCATGGTGGGCATGGCGGTTGCCGCAACGGGTAGCTGTCTCTGCCCACGGGCTCCCGTCTGCGCCGTGCACCCATCTCTTCTCCACAAAGGGGACGGAGAGGTCCGGTGGCCCAGGTCTGCGGCCAGAGGCTTGTCAGGAACAGAGACGGAAGCAGGTGCCAAGAGGGTCTGGATGAGGCACCGCCCGCTGGCGCCCGTACGCGAGCGTGTGTGCGGCGCGGGTTGCGCTCCGCGCATGCCCGTCGACGTGCCTTTGGCGCTGGCTTGGCAGAGTGTGGCACAGAATATCTGAGATGGTGTCGGGGTCGCCGTCAGATTGGATGAGGATTGAGCGTTTTGGTTGGAGAGGACGACGGGTGCGGAGAAGAAGGCGCCGCTACTTGCCGTTGTCGACCCCTGAGGTAGCTGCGCCATGCACGTGACTTTGTCCCGTTGCGTCCACCTCCACTGTCTTGTTGAGACTGGACGCTAGATGACCATGTGAAAGCTGCCTTATCTCTCGCTGCGGATGGCGTCCTGTTGTCGGCGGCCGATCGCAAGCATCGTGCTGTCTCGCCGTCTTGACAATCACAAAACCGTTCTACCATCGGTACCGCATCTGAGTTGTCGCGCGATGCTTAGTGTACCATGGACCGGCTTGTTAGCCTCATCCCTCGCAATAAAACCTTTGCGGCTCTGGCCAGAACTGCCGTTGCCGAGACCGGCCATGCTCCCGACATGGAAACCACGGGGAAATGCCAGCCAATAAGAAAATTGCCGTTGGTAGTCAGAAGCGTGAATGCAGGGGAGGGAACTCCCGCTCCCGATCAACCGTGTCATTAGCTTTACTGCGTCTAGGCTACGTGGATCACGCCCGCATGGACGAATTCGGACACCTAATCACCGTGTCCAGCGAGTCCAGATCTCTGATAGAATCAAAAAACAATTGTACTAAAGAGGCTATTGGAAAGCGTAGTTACACCGTGCCTCCTGCATAATCTTCCCTTATTTTCAGACTCGGCGAACTTGCACCGAGCGAAGGGTCCAACAAGTAGGATTACCCAACCTATACGTGCGCCAAAATCCACCTCTGAGTACATCTAGTACTCGGCCTCCTCGAGGTCGCCCTCGTCCAGCGCATCGCTGGCAACCTCCTCGTAGTCCTTCTCGAGAGCCGCGAGATCCTCACGAGCCTCGGAGAACTCGCCTTCCTCCATACCCTCACCGACGTACCAGTGGACGAAGGCACGCTTGGAGTACATGAGGTCGAACTTGTGGTCGAGACGGCTCCAGGCCTCGGCGATGGCCGTGGTGTTGGACAACATCGACACGCAGCGGTCGACGGCAGCGAGCTCGCCGCCGGGGACACGCTGGGGCTTCTGGTAGTTGATACCGATCTTGAAGCCAGTAGGGCACCACTCGACGAGGTTGAACGAAGCCTTGGCCTTGAGCGCGGCAACCGCCTGGTTGCACTCGCGAGGAACCACGTCGCCACGGTACAGGAGCGCCACGGCCATGTACTTGCCGTTGCGGGGGTCGCAGACGACCATCTGGTTGTTGGGCTCGAAGCCTGCGCAAATCAATATCCGAACCTGGCCAAACCATCTTGTCGTCACTTACACTGGAAGGTAAGGTCGTTGACCTTGAAGCTCTCGTGGGAGCTCTTCGACGCCGAGATGACGGGAGCGTAGCTGATGAGCGGGTAGTGGATACGGGGGTAGGGGACCAGGTTGGTCTGGAACTCGTTCAGGTCGACGTTGAGAGCTCCGTCGAAACGCAGCGACGACGTGATGGAGCTGACGACCTGGGCGATGAGGCGGTTGAGGTGCTCATAGCTGGGACGGGGAATGTCCAGGTTGCGACGGCAGATGTCGTAGACGGCCTCGTTGTCGACAAGGAAGGTGCAGTCCGAGTTCTCGATGGTGCTGTGCGTGGACAGGACAGCGTTGTAGGGCTCGACGACGGCGGTGGAGACGCGAGGGGCCGGGTAGACGGCGAACTCGAGCTTGCACTTCTTGCCGTAGTCGGTGGAGAGGCGCTCCAGGAGAAGAGCACCGAATCCAGAGCCGGTACCGCCACCAAACGAGTGGAAGATCAAGAAGCCCTGGAGGGACGAGCAGTTGTCTGGGACATGGTCAGTGGCATTCGGCGCGATGCCGCGGACATGACGCACCTGCGACGCGGCGGACACGGTCGATGACGTTGTCGACGAGCTCCTTGCCAATGGTGTAGTGACCACGGGCATCTGCATTGCATTAGCTTCAGCGGTAGCTGCCGGACGCCGTCAACCCACAGTTGTTGGCGGCATCCTCCTTGCCGCTGATCAAGAGCTCGGGGTGGAAGAGCTGCCTGTAGTCGCCGGTGCGAATCTCGTCAACGGGCTGGCAACGCATCAGCACATCATCCCTGGTCTTCCATCGGCAGCGCCGTTCTTACAGAGGGGTCGAGGTCGACGAAGATGGAGCGCGGGACGTATTTGCCGCCGCTGGTCTCGGTGAAGAAGGTCTCGAAGGAGCCGCCCTCGGTATCGGCCTGGCTCTCAGGGTCGGCGCGACCATCGGCCTTGAGGCCGTGCTCCAGGAGGTAGCTGGCGCGACCGTGTCAGCGGCAAAGAGTCTCGTATGGATGGAATTGGACGTCGTACAGCTCCCAGGCGCTGTTGCCGAGCTGGATACCAGCCTGGCCGATGTGGATGTGGCAGACCTGCGCGTCGAGACACGTTAGCTGGACCGCGCAGATCAGGGGGAGACAGCTTGGCGGCGGCGGCGCAGGTCGACGGCGTGCATTTGGGCATTGGCGTGGTCGCGTCGGGCGGGCGAACGTACTTCTCCCCTCATGATTGCTGGTGTCCGGGTATCTCAGGTGGTGGTGGGCAGGAGTAATTCAGATGCTGGGGAAAGGCAGCGGTGAGCGAAGCGGTTTTGGTGTTGACAGCGAAATAGCGGGGCAGACCAAAATAAAGGCGTGCATGGATGCGCGCCGCGCACCAATCACATGCCGCTCTCCACCTGCCGCTATCCCCGTCGCGTTACCTCTCCCCAGGAACCGCCAACGACGCGCTTGCTTGTACGCCCGCATCCTCCGCCGCACTCACGCTCGCACATGTACAACATGACCACACAATGCCAGAGAGTTCCTCTAGAGTCCACTGTCTGAGACTACTATCTACCCCATATACCTTTGGAAAATGCTTCGTAACCGTGCTCTCGCCGCTGATCCTTATCTCATAGCATCATTTGCAAACGCGTCCGCCCCTTCATCTATTGACCTGGCCTGTTGAGCACCGAGTCAAGGCACTACCAGCGGCGCGGCCCGCCTTAGTCACCCGCCACGACTGGGGTCTGAGGCTCCGCATCGCCGGCAACCTTGGTCTTCTCAACAGAATTGTCCGCCTCCGTCTCGTCAAGCTTAGCACCGTTCTCGTGCTTGGCAGCTTCGTGCTGAACCTGCGCAGTGAGGCTGCCCTTCTCCGTGGCACCGTGGGCGCGAGTATCGACACTGCGCATCTGGGATAGAGTCAGTGCTTGAACCACAGGCATTTGAACAGGGCGGTAGCTTACCGTGTTTGCATCTTGCTTGGTGATGTCCTCCGGGTGCGTCTCGAGCTTATCCTTCATCTGCTCAGCGACGGCGCTGTAAACCTGTTCACGGGCGGCAGGAGACTGATCAGCCGCGACGATGCTCTGGCGACGGGCACGGCCAACAAGAGCCGGCTTCTCAACCGGAACACCCTCTTGAGCTTCGTGGTCGTTGGCAGCAGCAGCACGCTGCATGGTAGCAGAGGTGTTATCCTTGGATGGCAGATGACCGAGAACCTTGTGCATTGCGCTCAAGACCTCCTTCACCTCATCGACCGTGACGGTGGCTGGATCCTCGTCGAGCTTCTTCTGAGCGACATCAGCAAGGTTTTGCAAGTTCTGCTTCAGTGTCAGCGACGTACGCACGAAGATGAGCTCGAAGATTGCGAACTTACCTCGACCTTGTCACTCATCGATTGAACCTGTGCAGCAGCACTGCCCGGAGGGGGACGGAATCCCAGGACCTTGTGCTCGGCGCTCTGGACGCGGGCAGCATCTTCGGAAGTAATGTGCTCAGGCTCTTCCTTCAGCTTGGCAACGCCGTCGGCGACGGTCTTCTCGAAGCTTTCGCCAAAACCTTTAGCTTCGGCCGGGAGAGCGGGGGCGTTCTCCTTGGGTGCAGCAGTGGTATCCTGCGAGACAGGGACGCCGTCGCTGGGCTGGACGCTCATGGTTGCGGTAGTGAAAAGAAGTGTGATGTTTGATGACGTTGAGGTGTGATGTGCCTTGGATTATGGAGGTTAGGAGGAGGAGGTTTCTGTTCACATTTGGGCGAGATGGAAAAGGTTTTGAGGGCTTGACGCGCTGCTGACGGAACGGCGCTGCGGGTGGAAGGCGCGAAGCCGGCGCCGGAAGGCGCGAAACCGTTGGAAGGTGCACTCGGCTCTTGACAGCTTCCTTCAACCCTCACTAACCCGGAAAGCGCCCCAGCCATGCAGGCAGGTGCTTTGCCTGACAGGCAGCTCATTCGCCGCGCTTCGCTGCATGGGTAGTTGAATCTAAAGTCAGGACGAATTTGTCCGCGTTCGATGCTGACATCTACGTCCGGGCATTGGACTCTACTTCTACTACCCATGTGGTATAACACAATATCTTCGTGAGACAGATGTGGGCGAGTTCATTCCTTCGCAACCTGCTGTGGTGCTCGGAGGTGCACTCTGGTAGAACGTTGATACAAGGACTGGGTTTGGTGCCCGGAAGGAATTCCATGTTCTGGGAGAGGGCGTAGTGCTGGGAGAGCGGGTGTGTGGGCGCAGTGCTGTGAGGAAGCTCTGTGATTGGAGGGATGGGGGCCTGCGTTGCTGTTAGATGTCTTACCTTTGAGCCAATTAGCAGTGAACTGCCAAATTGGGCAACTTTAAAGCACGTCGACAGCCTCTCAGCAGATAGATATTACCTCGTCCTGAATTTTCCTCGCAACCTTCACTTCTACATCCACCTTCATCTCCGCTACTTCCATTTCATCAACTCCTCATACATCTCCCACGCCAGCTCATCGCTCCGACACGGGTGCACACGCGTTGGACTGGATGGATGCCGCGGGCTGACGAGCATCCCTACGTAAGCAGAAGCAGCGATATCTTAACATTCAAACCAAGTAAGCAATGAGAGTAGTTTGACCACTTCGCGCGCTGACGCCGGTACACAATACAGTTGCTTGTCTGCCCGCAGTCGGCCGCATTGCCACGCCTGTCATATTAGAGTATAGACCGGATTGATCTGCACTAATAGCACGTCTCCATATCATCATAAGATGGCGGATGAGTCCCGTTCCTCCCAGATACCCCTCTTGTCAGCAGCGGCCGAAAATTTAGTCGGTTCGTAGAAGGTAGTGGTGGTAACGGCGCGAGTCGGGAGAGCAAACCACGAGTGAAGTCGGTTTCAAAGACCAAAGCGAGTTGGCAACATGGAATACGTGAAATTATCCTCTTCTATAAGTCATCAGGGTCGCATGAACATATCAGCTTCCGACACTTGGCAGCAGAAACAGACCGAGCTAGGTGGTGAGAAGCCTCGGACGGTGCTGTCCACTGGCCCTCTTGTAAGCCTCGAGGGGGATAAGTGCTGTCTTCTTTGCTCACATATCGAAGCATGGGATGAGCAGCTGGGAGAAGGGCGAGACAAGGCGAGAAGACGACTAAGCGACACTGTGCAAACGTCAGACAAAGGGTGCCGTCCCAAATAGCGACAACCATTTAGAAAGCAGCCTACCTCTTCGTTCTCCGCCATCCGCGGAAAACCGCGTTATCCTGAATTCTGGCAACCATGCAAGATCAGCATACCTGTCTTTCACCGTCAACCACAGCTTTCCACTCCCAACATTACCAGCACGCCGTACGCCGCCTATTCTATCTGCTTGTAAGCACAGGCTGGCAGCAGCAGATCGGGCGAGTGCATGCGGGCGTCAAGGCTGGTAGCCCGGACCTGGTGGTGAATGAAAGCGCGGCGCGAGCGAAAGTCCGGGAGGCACACTTTGCTGGGGCTCGGTCCTTGGTCACGGAAGTCGGATTTATGCAACCCGTACAGAGGGTTCTTCAGCCGAGGGCTAGTGCAACGTTACAGTCTTTGCGAACAAGGGGCTTTAGCCGTATGTCAGTGACGTGATAGGTCAGACCCCCGCGTTGATTAATAAAAAAAAAAAAGCTGGCGCTAGCAATCGACAGCAGGACTCTTTGTACACACTGTGAGGGCCTGCCGTGGACCTTGCGTCTCGCACTGCTCGTGCGCCTCCAGCTGGGTCAGTTTCCCCTCTTTGGATGCTACATGACTCGGATCTCGGATGATCAATGGCAGATCCAAGGTGGAGGGAGAAAGTAATCAGTGCTGGCGAGATGCCGTCAATAATGGTGGAAGCCGAACATGCTGTCTCAACCGCAGAACAGAGCCGGCAGCAGACGGCTGCTGAGGAAAGTCCAACCAGACAGACGATCACCGACCAAAAGAAGGACGTCCGGCGTGATTCATGGTCGAAGTGAGCTCCGACGATCGCTCATATTTGACGGGAGAGTGATGTGGGCTGGAACGGTGGACCGCAATCACAACGGGCTTCGCCGTTATCCATGGAGAGGTGGTTGGCAGGCGCACGGTGGTGGTACGCGTACCAAGCAAGAGGACAGCGGGTGATCGCCATCTCAGCAATCCCCAGGCTGGGAACGGGGCAACGTCATTGCAATCCTGACGCGCCCGCAGTGGAGAGATGGGCCAGCGCGAGACATCCAAGCAATCCTGCTCAAGGAACAGCGCAGCGGCGGTGAGGGCATTCCGCCATTGTTTGTCGAAATGCCGCCCCATCGAGTGGATATGGCGAGTGCAGGGATAACGGGATCGGCCTCCCAGTGGCCAGGCTCAGGAATGATCGTCCGGGGATGGTGCTGATAGAGTCGCGCACCGGGGGAGTCCTCCGCGATTCGCCCATCTTCACCGCCGGAGAGGGCCTCCAAGACGCAGGCGAGATGAGGGCGTGTTCACGAGCGAACTCCAGGCTGGCGGCGGTTCCGGGTGACGGGGCGGCGCAAGGGCCTGCGTCCACCGCTGCAGCAGAGGCACCGCGAAACTGCCGGCACGCGAGGCTGGGGCACAAACGCAATCCCAGAAAACGACGCGCAGCCACCAGCCAGCCAGAGCCAGAGCCGAGGCCACAGGCAGGGCGCGAGAGCCCGTCTGGCGCGGGGCGAATCGGCGGCGCGGCCTCTCTCTTATCTCTCCCGGCGCGGCGGAAGGCAGGGCCTTGCTTGGAGGATGGTCCCTGGAAATTTGGCGCCTGCCGCCGTGCCGAGGGCTAGCAGAAGGCTCTGCGGGTGGAGGACGCCGCGGCGGGAGTTGTGGCGTTCCGGATCCGGTAGCATGTGGCAGTCTCGCGGGGATCAGCAGAGGCGCGGAGGCAGGGCCTGTCAGGGGCAGGTGCGTGGTGATGCTCGCAGGCCAAGCGAGCGCGCGCGCGCGGCCCAGCGGTTGAGCAGCGCGGGCGTGGCCGGCATCTGTGGCATGGCTCGCCAACGTCGGACGGGCTGCCATGGATGACGGCCCTGCATGCCCACCAAGGAACGCCGGCGACTTGAAACGGAGCGCGCCAGCAGCCGCCAGCGGCGGACCCGCGCGCCCTGGCTGCTGGTGCGGTTGAGGCGACGCCGGCCAGCCACCTCGCACCTCGGGCGCGCAGAGGGCTGAGCCCGCCCGCGCGTTCTCGACCTCACCACCAAAAAATTTGCGCGAAAAGCAGCCGGCTGGCCGCGCGGGTGCCGGCGCTCCCCTGCAGCGTGCAGCGTGCAGCGCGCGGGTTGCCCCTTCGCGGCTTCCGTGCAGCAGCCTCCGCGCCGCCCGGCTTGGTGGCGTCGGCGCCACACACGTCGAACTTTCTGCGCAAACGCGGCAGCGCGCCGTCTGCCCAACAGCCAACAGCCTCGACTTGGCGACCCACAATTGGCTTGTTTCCCGGGATCCCAAAACCGCAGGGATTCGCGGTGCGCCCATGCCTGCCCATGCCTGGAGTCGCGTCCACCAGGCCCACCGGCCACGGGCTCAATCGTCATCCCAGATCGCCGGCCTCAGCGCCTGGCCTGCCCAGCCGCCGTATCTCTCGATCGTCCCGTCGTGCTACCCGCAATATAACACACTTTCCCTCCGTCTCGCTGCCCATTGCTCTCGTCTTGCATGCGCTCGTATTGCCCTTCTTTTAATTGCGCAACCGCACTCGCTACCCCACCCGCCCTCGTCGATGCTCGCCCGCCGCTGCCACTGAGAGCGTGCAGATAACCTCGCGATCCCCCGCGAAAATCAGTGGAGCCCGACTCTGCCACCCTCACCTCACCAGCCATGACGACCCCCATTGACGAGAAGGCCGAGGTCCGCTACTACCATCCTCACGCCTCCGACGAGGAGGACCACACCGTCATTGGCGACGATTCCACCCGCAACAACTCGGACCAGGACAACCACTATGTCGACCCGCTCGACACCACCCACCTGCCCGTCGACAACAACTCGGCCTTCCTGCGCGCCCCGAGCGGCCTGGCCTCGCCCTCGGCCTCGCGCGAGCAGGCCAGCCGCCTGGACGATGACCTGCAGATGCTGCAGATCGAGCGCCAGATCTCCGCCGTCGAGGAGGCCCGGAGCACTGACGGCCGCTCCATCCACCGCTCCCGCTCGCGTCACCAGGAGCCCGTCGACGAGTTCGATGCTGCGACCGAACCCATCCACGCCCAGGCCTCCATGTACAAGCCCCCAGAGAACCCGACCACCACCTTCGCCAAGTTCTTCAAGAAGGTCCACAATTCGAGCTGGGTGATTCGCTACCTCACCTACATCGTTCCCGTCGTGTGCATCATCCTCATCCCCCTTCTCCTCGGCGCTCTCGTCTTCACCCACACCGCCGTTGGCGGCGTCGAGCTCGTTTGGTTCTGCATCTGGCTTGAGATTGTCTGGTTGACCCTATGGGCCGGCAGAGTGAGTTCACCATAACCCCCCGCCCACCCCTGCATCCTCCCCCACCTCGTGCTGATGTTGCTCCCAGGTCCTTGCCAAGTGCCTCCCGTGGCCCATTGGACTCGCTGCCAGTCTGTTCACCAACAACGGAAAGAAGTGGCGTGACATGGGCAAGCAGCTCGAGCTTCCGGCAACCCTGTTCTTCTGGTGGCTGGCCATTATTATTTCCTTCTATCCGACCATGACTTATCACCACACGGACGGCACCAGAGGCGTCAAGGGCTGGGAGAAAACCATGTACAAGGTCCTGGTGTCCACCTTCATCGGCTTCACTCTCAACTTCGTCGAGAAGATCGTCATCCAGCTCATTGCCATCAGCTTCCATTTGCGCACCTACCAGGACCGGATCGAGCTGAACAAGTTCCAGATCGGAAGCTTGGTCAAGCTCTACACCTTCTCCAGGGACAAGCTTACCATGGAAGATTCCGAGTTCGAGCAGCGCGAAGCCGGTCTTGGCTCAGGGGCTCGCACGCCCGGCATGTTTGTCAAAGAGGCACAAAAGAACACAAAGCAGGCCATTACCAAATTCGGAGATGTTGCTGGAAAGATTGCGGCTGATTTCACCGGACGTGCGACGCAGCGGAGCAACCACCCCCACCAGGTCGTTCTGGCGTTGCTCGGCACCACCAGCGGCAGCCAGGTTCTCGCCCGTCGTCTGTACCGCACCTTCTCACGTGAAGACACGGAAACGGTCCACCCCGATGATCTCAGCAGCGCTTTCGACAACGAAGACGAGGCCAATGCTGCCTTCTCCATGTTCGACAAGGACATGAACGGCGACATCTCCATGGAAGAGCTCGAGGCTGTTTGCGTCGAGATTGGCCGTGAGCGCAAGGCCATCACTGCTTCCCTCAAGGACCTCGACTCTGTCATTTCCAAGCTCGACGATGTGCTGATGTTCATCGTCGCCGTCATCACTATCCTGGTCTTCATCTCCCTCATCTCCTCCTCCGCCAGCAGTGTCATTACCAACGCTGGCTCCGCCGTTCTGGCTTTGTCCTGGCTCTTTTCCGCCACGGCTCAGGAATTCCTGCAGTCCATCGTCTTCGTCTTCGTCAAGCACCCGTTCGACGTTGGCGACCGTGTGAGCGTCTACGGCAACACTGGTGCCACTGGTCTGGGCGATGACTATTTCGTCAAGGAAATCGCCCTGCTGTACACCGAGTTCAAGAAGATGGAAGGCCACGTCGTCCAGGCACCCAACAGCTACTTGAACAGCCTGTTCATCCTCAACCAAAGGCGTTCTGGCGGCTTGGCAGAGGCTGTCCCTATCATCATCAAGTTCGGTACCACGCTCGAACAGATCGAAATGCTCCGCACGAGGTTGTTGGAATTCGTGCGTTCGGAGAAGCGTGAATACCAAGGCAACATCCTCACCGAACTGCGCGAAGTCAGTGAAGCACACTCGCTCACGCTCAACGTCGTCTTCTTCTACAAATCGAACTGGCAGAACGAGCTGCTGCGTCTTCAGCGCCGCAACAAGTTCATTTGCGCCATGATGGTGTGCATGCAGGATCTCGGCATCGAAGGTCCCCGCATGCGCTTCCCTGGCCAGAAGGAGTCCTTCCCGGTCTACCTCCAGCAGATTCCTCACCTTGCTACTCCTGGCACGGGCCACGGTGGCAACCCGGACAACCCGGCCGGCCTCATGGAGCGCCCCGGCACTGGCAGGAGCAACGCATCTGGTGGCCAGGATCCTCCCTTCGTCTCTCCCGAGTCTCCCACTAGTGCACAAGCACGCCAGCCTTCACATTCGATTCTCCGCTCTGGCAGGCCCCGTGGTGAATCTCTTGCGGCTATGGGCAGGCGTGTCGATTTCTCGCTGGGCATGAAGGACATTTCATCGGGCGACTTGACAGGAGACATTTTCGACGAAAGGAAGCCCATACTTCCGATGAGAGTCACGTCGCCTGGCGACTCTCACCGTGGATCACAAGACTCCCGTCCTCGGCCATCGCACGACACGGGTCGATCGACAGGACACGACTCGGACCTCGCCCGAATCCCAACGGACAGTTCGGCGGCACGCAGCCGCACCAGCCACCGTAACCGTTTCTTCTCGCGTGGGAAGGGACCGGCGGATCTGGAAGGCGGTCTCTCCATGCAAGACATTCCTGAGACAACGGAACGCATTGATCCACGCAGCGGGACCATCAGCCCCGCAGCATGGCGGGCGAGCCATGAAGAGAGCCGGACACCTACGGCGTCTGGCGCCCTGGATGGGGCGGAAGAACGCTTTGTGCCTCCCCGCAGGAGTATGACCGAGAACATCGGCTACAAGCACAAGTAACGGCCTAATTAGAAGTTAGAGTTGCGTTCCATTTTTGAATTTCGGACCGGCTTCGTCCGGAATAGATTGAATGTTTCCAGCGAGCGAAAGGCCAGACTCATTTCTTTTCACACAGAAAGCAGATTTTTAGAGAGCATTAGACGGTCATGTTTCTTGTAATTATTCAATTTGGGCGGCAGTCGGCCATGATGATGGGAGGGAGGGTTAGTGCTTTGGCCTCCAGGTTCCCATCTGTATCCATACCACAAAGCAAAAAAAGCACACACACGAGCTACGAATCTCGCTTCTTCATACCTCTCCAGCCGTCCAGGATCTGAAACGGGTGATTGACTCGCTCCCTCAGGCATCCCACTCTTGCATGTGATCACCGAGCGGTCCTCACTAGACCAAGCCACCTCTCCTTACTTCGTCTCTCCACTTTTGTCCGATGGACCAGGTGGATCAACGATTGCGTCTTGCAGTGGGTTCAGTTCCAGAACACGCCGCGTGTTCTAGAATTCGGCTGTCCCGCACGGCCGATGTGAGGGCGAAGACTGTTTCTGTGATCTCACAAGAGGAGGGAGCTCGTTTCAGATCGACCTCGTCCTGGCGAGTCTTATGTGCTGCTGCTGCTGTCCCACTTCTGATCCTTCCTCCCCCCCTCCACCCCACTTCTGCACTTACTTGCATATGCTGTACATAGCGCTTTCCCATCCCATCCCATCCCCCCACCCACCATACATACCTAGGTTCCTCCCGTCTCCCGCCCGTGCCTAGCCGGCCGCGCGCGCGCAGCCGCTGCCGTTGCTGCTATCTATGTATATCGGTCGCACATGTACGACGACGACGTCTCTACGCATGGGATGCGCTACGCTTGGCTTATCAATGCCCCCTCCCCTCCCCTCCCCGATCAGCAACCGGCAAGGTTCCGATGCCGGTTCGTCGCTTCCCGCTTTTCGCACCAACCAGCGACGGGGAAACTCGATCGGCTGGTAGGGCCATGCGCGAGAAGTGGAGGGGGCGGGGAGGGGGAGAGAGAGAGAGAGACACACAGACAGACCGTGGGGGAGTACACTAGCAACCGGTGGATGAGATATGTATAGGATGGGGGGGATTAGGCCTGTGCTTTGCTTCGCCCTTTCAAATGTTCCTGCTGCTGCAATTGTTGCGCTGACGTGACGACGACGGATTCATCTCCTGAGCTGAGCTTTTTTTTTTAACTATACCACTTGCTTTTTTTTTTAGAGGGAGGCGTGCAGCCGACGGCGCTACTGCTGTGCAACAACAGGACCTCGGCGAAAGGAGCGGACGAACGGTTTCCGTCACTCTTTTTTCTCTCTCTCTTTCTTCCCTCAAACAAGTCAACGGCGTAACCCCAAACCACCGTTTCGCGGCCAAAGGGAGAGAGAAAGGAAAGAGAAACGGGCAAGCGTCGACATGTCGATTTCGAACCCGCACGATCAGGCGGCGGGGTCAACGGTGACGCCCTCCCTAGCAGCGAAGGATAGAGGAGAGAAACAGCAGCAACATGTCTCGTTGTCGTCGTCGTCCTGGGACGTCGCGGATCGAGAGGTGGTGGTGGGGTCGGCCGCACCGTTCGTCGACAAGGTTGCCGAGAGGTCTTACGGTGAGTCCTTTTTTTTTCTTTTCCTTCCCTTTCTCTCCCTGGCATATATGTGCCTGGCTTATCCGTCGTGTTTCGTATCTACTGGGATGGGGGGGTGTACCCGTCGTAGACGGTTGGGGTGGGTGGTGTGTCTGTTACTGACTGTGGTGTAGTACGGAAGCTGGATCTTTATCTCCTGCCGATGATGAGTCTGGTATGTACGACGCTTGGCACCGGCTGACTGCCGACGGCTGGTTTCAGGGGGGAGGGCACCCCGGTGGGCTGATTGTCTGACTGGCTGACGCGAGGCGGCTTGTTGCAGATGTACTTTTTCAACTCGGTCGATAGGGTGAGTTTTTTCGACTCTCTTCCTTGCGAGACGCGATCGGCCGATGGATGGCGAGACACGATATCTTGCCGGACAGAGAAAGAAAACTGATGATGACGATGCGCACGGCAGAGTAACCTGGGTAACGCCAAAACGGACGGCATGGACAAGGATCTGGGCTTCGTCGGCGAGCAGTACTCGTTGCTGATCCTCCTGTTCTACGTCCCGAACGGGCTGTGCGACCTCCCGCTCAACATGCTGACCAAGCGCTGGTCCGGGAAGGTGATGCTGCCCGGATGTAAGACTCGAAATCAATGGTTTCTGCAGACGGGAGCCCGTGCTAACACCTGTTTCTGTGGAAGTGATGCTCGGCTGGGGCTCATGCGCATTGCTGCAATGCGCTGCCACAAATTTTGCCGGGATGCTCGTACTACGGCTGTTTCTGGGGTGAGTGCAGCCCTCGCCTGCGGTTGTATCTTGCCGGATGCTGACCGGGGGGTGGCTGTGGCAGCGCGTTCGAGGCAGGCTTCTTCGCCGGCGCCGTCTTCTACCTCACGCTCTTCTACACGCGCGGCGAGCTCGGCTTCCGCATTGCCATCTTCTTCGGCAGCGCCCTGCTGGCGGCGGCATTCAGCGGCCTGATATCCTTTGGGGTGTTCCGGATCCAGCATGGCTCGATCCAAGGATGGAAGTGGCTGTTCATCATCGAAGGTTTGCCAACATATCGATATTGTCCCCATCCATCCCCACGCGATCCCAAGCGCCTGATCCGCTGACACCCAACCAGGCGCCATGACCGTCATCATCGCCCTCGTTTCCTTCTTCTGGCTCCCCGCCTCCTCCTCCACCGCATGGTTCCTGACTCCGGCCGAAAAGGCGGCGGCGCTCGCCCGCTCCCGCCGGGACGCCGGGACGGGCGCGGCGGCCGAAGCGTACGACACGGGCGCCATGTTCCGGCGGTGGCGGTCGTGGCAGTTCGCGCCGTGGTGCGCCATCAGCTTCACGTACCCGGTGGCGTTCGCGACGACGTCCAACTTCCTGCCGCAGCTGGTGGCGCGCGTGGGGGGCGGCGGCAGCAGCATGAGCGCCGTCGAGACGAACCTGCGGACGGTCGCGCCCAACGCCGCGGGCTTCTGCTTCCTGCTGGCGGTGGCGTGGTCGTCGGACCGGCTGCGCGAGCGCACGTTTCACATCGTCTTCGCGCTCTGTGTCAGCCTGGCCGGGCTGGTGGTGCTCGCCGCCGTCGACGCCGCCCGACGCCCGGCCGTCGCCTACGCCGCCACCTTCCTGCTCGCCGCGGGCGCCTACATCCCCTCCTGCCTCGTCCACTCGTGGCACAACAACAACAACCTGTCCGAGAACGCGCGCGCGGCGACGACGGGCCTGCTCGTCGGCCTGGGCAACCTGGGCGGCATCCTGAGCGCCGCCACCTTCAGGACCGAGTACGCGCCCGCCTACGTGCCGACCCTGGTCGCCACGGCGTGTTGCAATGTTACGTGCATCGTCTTCACGCTGGGCCTGGGTGGCTGGATGAAGTGGGAGAACAGGAGGAGGGATCGCCTCATGGGGTGTAGGCTGAGCGCCGGCGACGTCGACACGGCGGAGCTGGGCGAGCAAGGGGAGAAGGATGTGAGGTGGAGGTATTTTACGTAGTCGTGCGAGGGGTGCGTCTCATATATATATATATACACCCTGCTCGCATGACTAAGCCATCTACTGAACAGCCACCATTACTTGTTTTTTGCATATCCTTTGCTCCTGCACAACATTGGATGCATACGTCCCTCAAATGCGGTTCAACATCAAAATCCTCAGCAATTCCCCCACACGACTTCGGCCGACGCAACGCCTCATGTGCTGGTCTCGCTGGCCACGTGCTCGTCTTCTTCTTCGGATTTTCGAAGATCGGCCGGGCGGTCTGGCACGAGCAGCGTTGCAGCATACGTCGACGGGATGGTGATACCAAACATGACGAAGGCGATGATCAAGTTCACCATTGGGCTGACGTCTGCAGCACCGACGCCAAAGGCCAGACAGGAGCCGATGGACTCGAAGGACCGCATCAACCCCACGGCCAAAGTCAACGTCTCGATGTCATCGAAGAAAGTGCCGAGTATCCAGTACACGAACATGTAGTGGGACTCGTTCATGAAACTGCGCACCCGTCGTCAGCACTCGAACGTGAGAAGATATACACACACGCTGAAACGGACTCACCGGAACAGGACGTTGACAGCGAAGCCGCGGCCGAAACCAGGCTGGCTCCAGTCGAGCGTCGGCTTGGGGCTCGTGGACTCGTACAGCTTCTCGTTGGCGACCTGCCACGCGAAAAGACCCAGCATGACGACCGAGAAGATGGTCCAGGTGACCCTGGCCAGCTTCGGCCGGCTGAAGCCCTTGAGGTCGTAGACCCAGCCCCACACGACGTTGGCCGCCGTGGCCGCGAGACCCGACGCCAGCGCGCCCAGCGTCCTCGCGCGCACCGAGAAGTACTGGGTGAGGTAGATGCCCTGGTAGGTGCCGTTCCAGTTGAAGCCGACCAGGATGGGGATCAGCAGGTAGAACTGCGGCGTCTTCAGCAGCGCCCACCACTTGTGGAACTCCTTGACGACGCCGCGGTCCTTGACGACCGGCGCGCGGCGGCGGCCGTCGCGGCGGATGACCTTCTCGGGCGGCGACACCAGGCAGGCGAGCGGCAGGCCGAGGCACTGCAGGCCGATGAGGATGAGGTAGGTCGAGTAGCCGACCTTGCCGCGCTGGCCGTTCTCCACGTTCAGCGACAGCTGGATGGAGGCGCCGATGAGCTGGCCCAGCTCGCGCAGCCCCAGCCAGATGCCGGTGAACTTGCCGCGGTCCCGCACGTCGGCGTAGCCCAGCGCGATGGCGCCCTCGGACGCCCACAGCGCCGACGCCGCGACGCCGCACGTGGCGCCGCCGAACAGGACGAACCACTCGGTGCCGTAGCGGTTGTTGACGTAGAGCGAGGCCGAGTAGGGCGCGTAGCCCAGCGTGCCGAGGATGAGGATCGGCTTCAGCCCGTACTTGTTCGCGAGGATGGAGAAGGCGGAGCAGCCGAAGACCATGATGCCAAACGTCAGCGAGTTGGCGCCGTTGACCAGGTACGGCTGCTGCTGGCCTCCTGCGCCCGTGTCTGTTGCCCGGTCAGTCGGTGCGTGCGGCCGGAGGAGAAGACATGCGGGGAAGCGGCCTACTGTTGAGCGCGTTCCAGATCCCAGGCTGGGTGAAGGAGATCAAGCCGACGACGATGACGTTGAACAGCGGACTGCGGTACCACCGCGTGAAGCGGGACACGGGCTTGGTCGTGGCCTCGTCGACCGCCCCCACTTCCGGTTCCACCTGCTTTGCAGACATGTTGCACGACGGGCGCGGGATCTGGTGGGCGAGAAGCCTTGGAGACGGCTTTGATTATAACTAAAATGCATTTTGGCGTTGCTGCGAATGGTAACATCACCCCGGGCGTCTATTGGCTGGACGGTTCTTGGTACTATGGCGTTTTGCGGATCCCTTATGAGACCATCTGGAAAAGACCCTTCACGATGCCCAAAACAGTCTTCGGATCCGCCCAGTGTCCGATTGGCCTTTTCGCTTGTGGTATCTTGCCCGATGGCAGCGTTTTGGTCGTTTTTTTTTTCTTTTTTCCCGTCGGCAAGTGTCTTCTACCGAATCATTGCGCCCTAGGTACTACTACTTCATCTCCGCATACACCTCCAACGCATCATGCAACCGCCCATAAAGACCCCCATGCCAGCTTCTCAGCTCCTCCCACTCGCTCTCCGGTAGCGTCGCGCGCATCATCCGCAGCCACGCACCGACGATCAAGTCGGCATAGCAAGCCTTTGCTCCGAGCAGAAAGGGCCCGCCGGCGTCCCTCTCGAACAGCTTGCCCAGCCCGCCCAGCGTGTTGCGGAACGACTCCATCATCTTCGCTCGCACCTCGCCCGCCAGCGCAAAGTCGTCCCAGCTCGAAACCCCCGCGCGCCGGACGAATTCCGCCTTGGACGCCTCAGCCGTGGCCGGATCGAACGGGAAACCCTGGACCGAAAGCGGCACGTGTGCGCTGAAGGCCGCGTCGACGTTCGCGTTGAACTTGGCGTACTCGGGGAAGTCACTCTCGCTGCAGTCCGACAGCGGGACGAGTATGGCAGCGTCGGGCGTGAAGACGTAGTCGATTGTCTGAGGCGGGAAGAGGTCGCCCGCGCCCGAGTCCGGATATGTCTTCTGGAGGTAGACGGCGATGTCGAACGAGTCGCCGACCGACGATTCGGTCGCGGGATCCTCGATGATGGGCAACGTGAGGAAGTCGGTGCCATCGGCAAATTTGCGACACGCTGGTACTTTGAGACTGTTGCGGACCTTTGCAACGTCGGGCAGAGGCACCCATGTGGTCGTGTATGGGAGAGCTTTGAAGTTGAGTGCCAGCCGGCTTTTCCAGGGGTTTGGTGCACACGCGTTTTTCTCCACGGGAGGACGCTGGGCGATGTCATAGAATGCGATGGGGCTGGACGTCGCCATGGCGAATGATGGAAATGCTGTGTCTTTGGAGAGGGGAATGGCTGATGGTTAATGAACAGAAGATACCCAGATGATGGCCGTGAGACCAGGCGGATGGCGACTTCATTGACGCGAGAGTGGTTGGCTTATTTATAAGTTGCTTAGCCCGTGTCACTGTCGACTTCGCCGCGCCCGACGTAGGGCAAATCCAAGTGGTTTACGCGGGTCCGTATCCGTAGTGACTGCGCCAAGTGATTCACGCTGACTCATAGTGGCTGCTAACTGGTAACCCCGCATTCCACTTCAGCTCTCTCCTGCAGCCAACGGCTAGCGTCGATCTGCTTTTTCTCGACTTAGACCTATCGTACCATCAATACACGACCAGGGTTCCGCTTTTACCACCACAATACCGTCTGCGCCCAAGGCCTGCTGCCTTCACTTGACCACCACAAAACCAACACCCTCCCTCGCCCTTATGCAAGCCCGACGCAGCGCCTGATCCTCCGTGTCCGTCCACTTCACGCTGTTTTCGTCCCAGTTCTTGACCTTGAACTCCCTGTAATACTGCTTCTTCAGCTCCTGCAGACGTGTCACCTCGCGCGGATCCCCGCTGCCGCTGTACACCACGAACGCCGTGCACGGCGGGAGTGAGTCGTACATCTCCTTGAGGCGCTGAGTCGTCTTGCGCACCGCCGCCGCGAGTTCAGCGGTGCTGGGTTCGCTGGGAGACGCATCCGCCGTGACAGTCTGGTCTTTCGTGCCTTCGGCCGCGCTGGCCGCCTCGCCTTTGACCACAGCCTCGTCTGCCATCACCGTCTCGCCGTCAGCCGTTGCCACAGCCGGCTTCGCGTCGTGACCACCGCCACTCAGCGCGTTGGCGAGCAACTCGGCGTTGTCCTTTGTCTTCGTTCTCGTCCACCAGCCGCGGACGGCCTCCAGCTCCCGCATGCGCGCCCACACGAAATCAACGCCCTTGCTGCTGACCGGCCTCGTGGGATCCGGAACACCGTTGACCGCCTTGAGCACGTTCGCTACCACGTCCTCGTCGTTCTTGCAGCCGAAGCAGACTTCCGCCGCCGCTCCAAAGCCACGCCTAGGCTCGCCCCAGTCGACGACAGCGCCCGTGCGGTATTCTTCGACCGCGCTCGTTGTCTGGTTCTTCGGTCTGGGTGCTCGACCGAGGCGCTTGAAGATGGATTCCCCATTGGCTTCGCTGGTGCCCCAGAGCGGGCCCTTTTCGCACTTTTGCTTGACGAGCTCGAGAGTGCTGCGTGCGTCTTCGACCGAGTCGTGACCAGAGCTTCCGTGGCCTTTCTGGATCTCCTTCGACAGGTATTTCTGTGCTAGCCACTTGAGAGAGCACTTCAACGGTCGGCCGCGCGGATGGGGGTAGAGGAACGACGTGTCGACAATGAAAGGATGCGTCATTTTCAAGGCATTCAGGTCGGAATTGAGTGAATGGCCAACGAGGATTGTCTGGGGCGTGATAATTTCCAGTAAGCGTTTCTGAATGTCGGGAAGGGTAGTCGTGACGTCCTTGAGCATGTCCTCGGTGATTCCAGAGTAGGGAGTCAGGTAATCTGTGATAGGGCGTTCTGGCTTGACCAATTCGTCCAAAACAACTCCCCCGTCCCAATCAACGACGCTGATTCGTGTAAGCTCGAAGTCTTGTTCCCCCGTCTTGCACATTTCACAGTCCAACGCAAGTATCTTCCGGCCGGCGGTCATGCTGCCGCTCTGGATCTGGTCATCGGGCACATGGCCATCTTCAAGACTCGCGACAGGCGTGTCGACCCAGCCGTGCACAGCATCCTTGCCCTTTAATCCCCTCGCCTGTAAACACTCAGCCCTTTCTTCCGGCGTGGGGTACATGGCGGGGTGTATTGTCCATTCATCGTCCTCGAGCATTGGTTCTAGTTCTGCAATGTAGCTGGTGATGGGGGTGCGCTTGTTCTTCCAGTTGCGGTTGTTGGCTGACTGAGGGCCTTTTTTCTTCTCGTCCTTCTGCTTCGGTATGGGCGCAGTCAGTATTGCTTGCAGCGGCGAGTGAAGCCTCATGAACTTGTCGTCACCAGGGCTCTTGACGGGCCAGATGTGTGGGAACATGTCTGCGAAGAGCCTCAAGGGCTCTGGCAACTTCTCTAGTACAAGCTG
Source organism: Diplodia corticola (assembly GCF_001883845.1). Classification (NCBI taxonomy): domain Eukaryota; kingdom Fungi; phylum Ascomycota; class Dothideomycetes; order Botryosphaeriales; family Botryosphaeriaceae; genus Diplodia; species Diplodia corticola. The sequence continues at coordinate 143,775 of NW_017971533.1, forward strand.
AGTGGGATAGTAGTCGTCGGGAGAGACACTAGATTTTTCCTTGTTCTCGTTGTGCTGTGCTACAGGATCTTGCTGCGCGGAAGCAGCCTCGTCGAGTGATATTTGCCCATTGAACATGCCGGCCTCGAGACCCGGCACCATGACGGTGACGATTCTCCTGATTTGCCCAGAGTTGTTGACTGCAACCCAACGGGGCGAGGGTGCGTCGCTCAAGATGTAGAGAATGAGGTTCTGTATGTCGCTGAGCTTGACGGTCGACTGCAGGCGGGCATTTGGAGAATGGGTGATCGAGGGATAGTTTTTCGACTGCTGGCCTGGAATCTTCTTGAGCTTCTTGGTGCCCTTGCTCTCGAATGTTTCCCAACCGTCGTTCGCTCTACGGACGCCATCGGTGGAGGCGTCGTGAAGGCTCTCTGCCTGTTCGTGGCGGACATGGGATCCATCGACGGCCGGGTCGCCCTCGGCAAACTCCTCATGGCTGCGTTTCTGGCCAGCCATGGTTGCGTTTGGGGTGCGACGTTCTGGAGCTGGAAACTGATCGGAAGAAGGTGCGGCGGCGGCGGAGGCAGTTGTTGGAGCTCCGAAAATCTGGAGGCAGCGACGCGCCCGATGAGATCCAATCGGCCCGAATGCACGTCTTGGCGCAGCTCAGGGTCCAATGACGTCATCATGCCTTTTGTGTATGCAACTCCTAGGTAGGCCGTTGCAATTCTCCCAGGACAGTCAATTGACTTGGAATATTAATACAGGCAAAACCTGATACACTCAAATATATACACTGGATTCGCAAGCTGTCAAACAGCCCGAGTCTTGACGCTTCTCTTTTGGAGCCGTTGAGTTCAAATCAGCGTCTCTTCCTTATACATCTCCATGCACACCGACGAGGTGATTTAGTCCAACATGCCCTTTTCGCCCAGCATTTTGACAAACCGCAGCACAACTCCTGCGTCGTGCCGATGCTCCTGCTCAACCATCTGCTCCCGTTAGCTGTCATATCAATGGGAGTGGGGACAGTTTGACTTACCCTATCACGCAAGGTCACTCTCTTGGGTGCTTCCTTGTCCTTGTCTCGACGAGGACGTGCTGGTGTGACTTGAGGGGCTTTTCGGTTGGGCAGATGAACCTTCACCGGCCGCTTGGCCGAGGATTCCTCCTCCGGAGGCGCATCGCCCTCACTCGAGCCACCCGAAGAGGACGAGCTGTCCGAGTCTGAGTCTGCTGAGACTTCAGATGAGCTATCTGCAAGCGAGATCGCGTCTTGTTCACCGCTCTGCTCAGCGCTGTCATCGCTGTCATAATCGATGCCTAGGTTCTTCTTTGGCGCGTCCTCCTCTGTAGCTCTGCCTTCCAGCTTCGCCTTTGCCTTCGCTACCGCCTCCTCGGCTTTTCTGAGTTGCTCGCGGAGCTTGTCTGCTTTCCTAACCGCTTTGTCCTGCACGTTGTCATCCTTACGCTTCCTCTTCTTGGTATCCTTCTCCTGTTGTGGGTATCTTGATTTCCTCTCGGCCTCTCTTGCACGCCTCCTCTCATCCTCTTCTTTTTGTTTTTGTGCAATACGCTCCTTTGTCGGAAACCGCTTTCTCCGCTCTTCAATCCAGGCAGCAATATCCTCCGCGCTCTTCAGGGTAGAAGATCGTCCCTTGTACTCGAATTGAAGACTGTGCAGATTAGTGCCATCTCAATATGCAACGAGGAGAGGGTGTGGATGACTAACGCTCCACCGGTAGATCTAAACTTGGCCTCCTCATCGACATCTTCCTCTTCGCTATCCTCACGCATGTCGCCCGAAGGGGTGAGGCCGAGCACATTGGCTTTCCTCTTTTTTGGTTTGGTCCCCTCTCTACTGACATTGGGCAAGATTTGTGGCTGTGACGTTGGAAGAGCAAACCCGAAACTCGGCACCGAGGGTGCAGCTTGCACCTTTGGCTTGTTTGTGGGTCGCGAAGCTGAGGGCGGTTGGAGGGGGCTCGGTGCGGTGGGCGCAGGCGGTTTGTATCCTAGTGTGTGGCTCGATGGCACCTGGGAGAACCAGGGCTGGGCGGTAGGGAGGGTCGGATTTACGAATGCCGGATTGATGTGTCCTCCGGCAGGCAGACTTCCCATGTTGAATACATTTTGCTGCGGTGGAGGGCGACTAAACTGCGGAGGGTGGCTCATAGCAGCATGATTGCTAGCGGTACCTCCTCTGCCAAAACCGCCGCGGTTGCCTCGTCCTCTCCCCCGACCGCGGCCTCTATCTCCTCCGCCCCTGCCCGGGCGCTGTCCGTAGCCCCCAGGTTGTGTCTGATTCGTCGCAGAGCTTGCATCCTGGGATGTCGCCTTGGGCGGAGGTGGAGGAGGCGGTGGGAAAGAAAAACCAGCCATCACACGGTCACGGTGGTGGCGTTGGGAGACAGCTGCCGTGGCGGGGCGCGCGAATCGTTGTAGGAGATGGCAGCGGTCGCGTCGCGTCGGCAAAAAATAGAAGAAAAGGGCAGGGACGGGTGGCTATGATGAAATTTTGCCAAGACCGAAGGCGGTGACGACTCGATGCCCGCGGCGACGACCTTTTCCTTCACCTGTCCACCCGCAGGCCAAAACTGGAATGGGGCTGCTCGCGCGCCTGGCCTGACCCTCGCTTAAACGGCACTTCTCTCTCCGTTCTGACGCTCCTTTCCTCCGCTTTCTCACCGGTTGCATGCAGCACTACCCACCTCCGAACGCGCAGCCATGTTCTTGACTGTATGCACGCCCGATCAAATATGCTGTGGTCGCTGCTGACGTCCTGCGGACCACCATCTCGGATCTGATCCAGATCAAACCCGAGGAGTTTGAAAAGTCCAGCATCCAAGCTATCAAGGATGCTATCCACGCCAAATACGCCAATAAAGTCAGTCCGCCCCCGTGGCCCGCCGCGCCGCGGACTTCACTAATGCAGTGCTGCCCGCAGGTTATACAGGAAGTTGGCTTGTGCATCTGCCTTCGCGACATTCTCAAGTCCTCCGAGGGTCTCATTGGCCACGGCACTGGGATTGTAAACGTCAATGGTACTACGCTCCTGCACCAACGCCGTCCAACCTACTGTAGCTAAGTCCTCCTACGCAGTCGAGTTCAGGCTGGTCGTGTTTCGCCCCTTCAAGGGCGAGATCATCGAGGGAAAGATCAGCGGGTCTGACCAGGAAGGCATAAAGAGTATGTTCCGCTCGAGTCTAGCCTCACATGACGGCCGTTCCTGACATGAGAACAGTCGGGTTGGAGTTCTTTGACGACATCTTCGTCCCTGGGCCCGTCAACCTTTTCGAGGGCGTGAAGTAGTAAGTCTCCTCTCCTCACCCGGCCGCCACCCGGTTACTATTGACCTCACCGGCGCTTACACTGCGCCCCGCTTCTTTAGCGTTGGCGCCGAACGTGTTTGGGTCTGGGTCACCGAGCAAGGAGATGAGCTGTTCTTCGATCTTGAGGAGACTGTGCGCTTCAGAGTCGAAGCCGAGATCTGGACAGACCAGTCTCCGCAGGCTCCCACGACAGACGACACACCAGTGGAGAGAAAATCGCCATACCGCATCATTGTAAGTTGGCGTAACCTGCTACCACAGATGGACTCTACTGACACTTGTAGGCCTCGATGGCGCAAGCAGGCCTTGGCCCCACCTTGTGGTGGGAAGAAGGCGAAGCGGAGGAATGAGCACATTGGTCACAAAACGCCACAATCGCCTCTTCCGCCAAACTTGTACAATGGGCGACCACCTTCAGTACACGAAGCACCCTCGGCCATTTCTATTGATACCCCTCGGTCCCTGGTAAGGACATGCCTTTTGAGCACAGCATCAAGTGTTCAAGCCAAGCCCACCAAGTGGACAAATGAAGAATCTGAAGTCATGGGCGATCTCTTGGGTGTCCCGCTCTCGTAACGTTCAGAACGAGTCATTGGCGATTAGACTGATGCGAAGTATGGACAACAGCATAGATTGCGGTAATCGGCGCAGAACTGATTCCCCGCCTGCACAGTAGCTGGCGCACTAATGCCTCGGGCGCATTGACTAGCTACATAAGGCGAAGCAATTTAAGACGATAAACTTTGTCAACGGCAAAACACGCTCTATTGTCCTACAGCACGCGACACATTTCCAAAGAGATCAAGGTTTCACGGAATCTGCGGTGTCAAGAGACAGGTGTGGTAATCATCCATTATCCAAAAAGCAAGACCACTCAAACAGCTGGGAATCGTTTTGCATCACCTGTTACCCCGATTTTCCTTTGACTGAAGCACGCCCGGATCAACCATCCATCCACCATGATTCGCGCGATTAACCGGGGAAGGAAAAACAAAATAACTTTTGAGCGCCGATCCCACCAAAGACCGTCCGGTAACGCAGAAGCTGCGCGCCTGCGAATGCCATGATCGGTGGCGAGCTAGAAGGAAATGGTACAGTATGGTTGCCGCTGTCCCGCGCGAACCGTTTGAAACTCCGGGAACCCCCAATGAAGGCCAATTGCGGACCAAAAGAACGCCATCCGTAGAACTCCGAGGTCAGCTGCGAGAGAGAGAGAGAAACTGATTAGACTTGAAAACACAGCCGGAGGCTTCGCAAATCACACTCACTGGAAGTCAATCGTCCAATTAGTTGACAGGGGTGCCGCAGGCAGGGCAGCACTTGCCGGGGATGACCCAGACAGTCTCGCCCTTGGCAAGGCACGAAGGGCATTTCCTGCCAGGAACCTAGTCGGTGTCAGTAAGCTCAGCAGGCAGAGCCAAACGTGGCAAACACGAGGAGCAGTAGCTCACCGGAAGCATGACAAGAGGCACCTCGGGGCGGCGCTCTTCCTGCTCGACGTCCGGATGTTCCTGGCCAGGCATCAGGGCGGGAAGCTGCTCGATGCCGAGACGCTCGAGGATCTCATGGCGGCGGATGTTGGTGAACTGGTTGTAAGACATTGTGGGACGGTGGTGGTGGTGAGAAAGACTGAGTGATGGAGCAGGAGACGGGCAGGAGACGGGAGTGAGTGCGCTGAAGGTGGCTGGTTGTGATGGTGAATTGGATGGTGAGGAGGCCGGACCAGGTATTTATATGCTACCTCTACCGCCAGTTTGCTTTGGATTCTCGCGGACAGTCCCGGAGGAGGTTACCAAAGCTCTAGCATGGCGAGGAGGCACAAGGCGCTAAGTGTCGAGTTTGTGAGAGCTGCTCACATTGAGAGTAGGTCTTGATGCTGGTTTCCACAGAGAATCAAAGGATGCATGGAGCGGGCCGTTGGTGGTACAGTTGTTTCCGCTGCGGAGCCAGCAAGGTGGAAGCCAATGATCAAAGGGCGCGATCCGGTGAGGGCTGCCGTGCCTGAGACTAGCAGGAGCTTGGGGCATTGGGGCAATTGGGATTCTCGGAACGAAGTCAGGAGGGCTGGGGACGCCTGGCCCGCGTCGTGCTGGTCGTATTTGGCAGGGAGCCGGCTGGCAGTGGGCGCGTGGGTGGTGGCTTCTGGAAAACGCGGGCCCACACGGGGGCGCGGGCGGGGCAGGGATGCGGCGGGCAGGTCTTGAGGCTCCATCTCGCAATGGGCGTGGGTGGACAGGCTGGCGGGTGGGTTTGAGGAGGAGCATGCATGGGGCCAGGGGGAGCTCATTTGCTGGGTTGCTTTTAGCTCGTCACTTGTGATCCCAGAACCTTCCGGCTGGGACCTGGCGTCGATCGGCATCTGTGGAAGCCGCATCGAAATCGTGGTCTGGCAGCAGGACCGGGGCGGCGGCGACGGCGGCGACTCGGACGGGCGTTCGGCGCAGGACGCGGTGGTACAGATCAGCAGGCGCTGACTCGGAGATTTACTGCTGCCGGCGGCCGCGTCGGTAGGTGGAGCAGCCAGGATGGAGCAGCGGGTTGAGGGCGGCCATGCCACGGCGTACTGATCACATTAGCAGGGCTGGGGCTAGGCCGACCCGCGCGTGTTTTAGGTTGTTGCCCATGGTGTGGCCCATGGTGTGTATCCCCTCGGCCGTCTCGCGGATGCAAATCCGGGCTGATATGAGCTGTCGCATGCAGCAGCCAAGCGGCCCTACTGGTGCAGCAGTTACGCAACAAGCACCGGCGCCAGGCCAGCCGCCTGGGCCGCGCCCGGGTGGTCAGGAACACGCTGCGAGGGCGGCTGGCCGCGCGCTGAGAGCAGGCGAGAGCTGACGTCGGCCGCTGGATCGCGGCTAAGCGAGCGAGCGGTAGGGCTGACGGCCGCCGCGCTGGCTGGGCCGGCTGGGCCCACGGCCGTTTCGGCTGCTGGGGCTCTGGGGCTCTGGCGTGGGCGGCGCAGCTGCAGCCGCGATCTGGGAGCCAGCCCGATGCCAGATGCCAGATGCCAGATGCGAGGCCGCCGCCGCGCAACCCCACCGAGCGAGATCCGGCGTACCGCGTAATACAACTTAGCTGCCGTGATCCCTGCGCCGAAAGAGGGTCCTCGGTGTCCTCGGTGTGTCGGGGCAGCAGCGGCGGCAGCAGCAGGCGCAGCAGACGCAGCAGGCGCAGCAGCATCAGTAGTGGGCAGTCAGTGGCCGCAGCCGCGACGGCGCCGGGCCCGGCTGCGGCTGCCGGAAGCGTTGGACTCTGACCACACTGACCACTGACCACCACCGCCGCCTCTGTCCACCGGCGATGCCTTCATGCCCAGTCCCCAGTCGCACCAATTCAATCGCCAGCACCGCCGACGCACCCGCCCGCACCACCGGCTCCCAGCGAGCTTCTGCGTCCACCGTGCCGCCAGTCAGCTGCGCAGCCCGTCCGCACCTCACCGCCTCTTGCGCCTCTGCGGCCCGCCATGCCTTCTTGCAACGGGCCTCTCCAGCCGCCCGTCAGTCGAGACGAGCCATCGGCAGCTCCGGCCAGCGCCCGTGTCGCTGCTCGCTGCTCGCTGCTCGCTGCTCCGCCGTCCTGGCGCCCCTGGGCCTTCTCCGTCTTCCGCGGCTTCTCCAGCCTCGACGAAGCCGCAGCCCCGGCCGGGAGGCCTCCCGCATCCGCTAACGCTCCAGAGCCCGATGCCCCGCCACGCGGCGGAAGCCACGATCTCGCCGCTCGCCTGCACGCCTATCTGCTACAAGACGCCATCCGCCGCCAGCCCCGCTGCTTGCTTTTGCTCTCGTTGACGCCCCGGGGGCCACCGTAGAAAAGCAACGCGCGTCTCGCCCAGCATCACGCTGCTGACGTTGTCTCCAGTTTTCTTGCGGCTGCGCCCTTGACCCGTACTCGCAATCGCGAGCAGCATAACGTCCACCGGCCCGCTTGCGCCCCGCGAGTCACGCATCCGGGGTCTCGCGGCTTCGTTCGCAATGCTCCCTGCCATATCAGCCGATTCTCACCATGCCCCGTCCAATTTCCCAGCCCTGAGGAGATGGTGCCCAAGGATGGTGACCCGGAATGCGGTGTCGACGGTGGGACCGCGTCCGCAGCCGCCGGTCTTTGCTCAATCGCTCACCTGGGCGATGTTTCGTAACACCTCCCCCCATCGGCCTTGACTCGCGGGAGCCGGCGCTTTGGGCCCAGGAAACGGCCCTGGCCAATCGGCTCAAGCCGACGAGCCGGTAGCTTGCATGTCATCCATTACTCAGGAACAACATGTGCTCGACGCTGCTATCTGCCGTTCACATTATCTCTCGTACCCAGGACATATGCTGATCACTTATGGGTCGATGAGTGTAAGAGGCAGAGCAAGACAGGGTACTTTGCTTACTCGCGCGGCTGCGTCGATGATTAATGCAGAGAGGAGGCTGCTCACAGACAAGCCTCGGATCCAATGAAGATCTGTGGGCGAGCCATGCTGTTCCATGTTCACGCCCCGTGGTCACTGACTTCCATGCCTTCGGGGGGTTGAGCATGCAGTACCTGCGACCTGGCGCTTCTCTGTCCGACAAAGCAGCCTCTACGGCCCTTGGCCGAGCCTCTTCCAAGCCATTGGGTGTGCGGCTTGCTTCAGCCATCATTCAACAGAGCTGGCGAGTATGACAGGGCTGGGAATCACGATCTCCCATCAAAACTCTAAATTTCTCCGAGTGCAAGCAACTGCCGCCGTTTGGTTCACCGGTTCTAACGGCAGCCAAGTGATACGGCTACCCGCCTATAATCGGGACTCGAGGCGACAAGGGGAGTCCCCACTACCCGCTGCAGCCTTCCGTACTTCCGCCCTCTAGTCAGCCAATGCCCGTGTGACACCAGCCGATGACGAAGGCTGCCCTTAGCCTATGCTGCTGCTTGCCATGCCGCCGCTGGCTGCCCTTGTCGATCTTCACGGAAGTCACTCGCGCGACTAGAGCCAACCTGGTAGCTTCACCGGTAGTGCATGCACCTTGCCGGATTGCTTGTGTTTCCTCTTCTGTCCCCCTTGTGTTCGGAGCCGACGACGAATGGTGGAAGCTGGGTCACGACAACGCAACGCCAATCCCGCCATCCGGGAACCAAAGCCATGTTTCACCGATGGGATTAACGGAGTTTCAACAACCGGCAGAGGTCGTTGACGTGATAAATCACATGGCATGCAGTCATTGGGCTGGTGGCCTTGCAAGAAAGGGCGGTATGTAGGTGGGCAATGATAAGGGGAGGGAAGAAGGAAAACTACACTGCATGCGTCACCAATGCAGGCCGGTCGTTGTCATGCTTTCTCGGCCCGGGCGAGTGCGCGTACCCTTTGCTAGTAGACGGAGTGGGGCTCATCATTTACCTGATTCCCGCTGCGGGACCGTAAGGCAAGCATCAGCATCGTTCCTCTGCCTCCACGGTAGCCGCTGTGTTCCTTTGTTAGCCTCGTCGAAAAGACCGTTTTTTCTCCCAGGTCCTTCGACTCTTGTGGAATGCACACACCGCCCATCTGGATCCCCGCCAGCATAGGTACGATGTTTCGCAGTAAAACCCTCGAAAGAGCTCATCCAAACCATCCAAACCATTGAGCAACACTTTGCGTTTTTGATTTTGTTGTCTGGGGCTTATTATTGAGAGTATGGCCTGTCTATTCCAATTCTGCTAATACGATGAGGCAAGCCAAAAAAAGAAAGAAAAGCATTTGCTCCTGATTCTAGCAAGTGATGTCCAATGCAGGCTCACCGTTTCCTGCCAGGTGAGATCTCGCCTTACCGATTACGTATGCATCCACCTTGATTATGTACGCCAATGCGACCGCGTCTCCTTTCGACTCACCGGGCTGTACCACACACGTGTGTCACGAGATGCCACATAAGGCTGCGTGCGTCATACATTCTTCGGCATGACGAAACTAGTTGCTGCATTAATTCCAACTGTTACGCATCTTGTTTACTTACCGGTCAAATTTCCCAGGTTGGGCTGCTGTTATTTTTGATCCTTCCTCATTCTCATCCACTGTTAAGGTGTTCGGAGGTGAAAGACGACCGATACTAGATCTACAATCGCGCTCACTATTGCCGTCACAGAGCCGATATTGCTTCTTCCAGCCTTATAGCAGAGCAAACGACTCCCTGCCCATCAACCCCGGCCCCCTTCCGGGTACAGAGCTCTAGTCCTTGTTACACGACATATGTACATCAGCCACCTCGGCCCACTTTCTCTTTCCCCTTCCCTCTTGGAACATTACCATCAGCCACGGGTTGCAAATCTCACATGCTATTCTGACCTGATCGGTTTTTTTCCCACACGCCCCTCTCTCACCGCTTCCTCCTCGCCTTCTAGACCCTTCCCTGTATACCGTCTCCCCCGACACCATCTCCTGCATTCCCGCGGTTTCAGCCTCTCCCGGTTCTTTCCCTCCCCCGCAAAAAAAGAAAAAAAGGAAATAAACAAAAGGGCCGACGCTTCGATTACACAAACGCGGCTCCGGGAAGCTGGGGCCTTTTTCCCTTTTCTGTCGGTTCCACCCGCCGGGAATGGCACGCCCACCTTCCACCATCCGCATCCCATCATCGAAACAAAAAGCAACAACTGATTGGAAACGGGAAGGGGAGGATGGGGGGCTACGTGCACGCGTGGTTGCCGCTGGCCTAGGCACCTAACTCCACCGTCGGGTACGTGCAGTAGTGGCCGGCGCCGCAGCACCTGGTGTGTGTTGGGGGGTGTGTGTGTGCGTGTGTCTCTTGCCGCCCACCCCACCCACCGTCTTGGAATCATAACGGAATGCCGCTTCCTCGCTATCCGCCTCGATCTCCTCAAAAGTGGTGCTCCTCTCGGTTGCAAACCGGATGACAGGACGGCGGATGATTTAATCGCGTGAGGCAAAGAAAGCATTGGAATGATGACGATGACGGAACGGACGACCATCTTTGACTGTCACCTGAACCAATGAAGTCGCCACGATCGGTTCGATTCCCTTCTACCACATACCCTTCTACTCTCTGTGTTTCACACCGCCCTATCATTGCCAATGCATGATGATGGGCAACGGGCGAGAAACGTTCCAGAAAAGACCGTTACAAGGGTTCAAAGAAAAAAAGTGATGAGTCTCACGAGGTATGGCGGCGACCCAGGAACAGGTAAATGCGCACGCGAGCCAGCAAGATCCGATCACCTCCTTGCATCCCGTCATTATTCGTTATCGCTTGCAATCTGATGTTGTTCCACTCGCATCGATCGCCGAATGTAAAGAGTTTTCTGGAGAGCTCAGGGTAATCTGTATTCGTACTCCTCACCCTTCTGTTTCTTTCCCAAGTAGCTAAGTGACATGAGAATCGAATTCGAACCTACACGCATAATGTTTCGGAACAGCAGGGCAAAGAAAAAGGAAAGAAAAATATCATCCGATCAGGCACTGCTATTCTCCAATAGCCGCCCGCCTTGTGCATGAATCTGTATGACATGACGTCCTTGGTTCCATAGCTTGTACAGTGTAAATGCAACTCACCGCCCATTCCCAATCCCATCTCCTTCACCAGCTCAATTTCTCATATCCCGATATCGGGGGTAAAACAGACGAAAGTGGTGGAGGGATGGGACTGGCAACACCAGCGGCAGATCGACAACGCCAGCACCCCTTCCCCCACCTCACAACCATACTCGCCATTCTTACAACAATCTTCGATAGGAGGTAGCCCTATGTCTTCACTATGTCTGCAACTTCTTCACCTCTTCCACGACCGCGTCCACACTCTCCCCCTTTTTCGAAGGCGGGGGAGTCTCGGCGACAAAGTTCTTGGTCACACGCACAAGCAGCACGCCCTTGCTCTGCACGCCCTCGGCATCGAATAGGTGGATAAGACGGAAGCCTGTCTGTAGCCGGTCGAGCCGGAAGCAGGCCCAAGCGGCCAGGTCGTCGCGACCGAATTCATCGTCCATGACCTTGAATCTACAAGGTGCAAGAAAAAACACATTAGCTGCTAGTGCCTATTGCCGAGAAAACTTCATGTGACGTTGATGGAATAGAATATTCGGTGAGGAAAGAAAGTGTTGGGAACGGCCGTGTACAGCTTCGGAGGACAGAGGGAGTGGAGTCGGAAGAGGTTCCCTCCAAGAGGCTAGGTTTTGCAAGCTACTGGCGGGCCCTGCCAAGGCGTTGTCGGTATCACGGGGTCGAGCAGCGCGATCCCGCCCATCGCTCCTTTTTATCTGTTGTGGTGTCCCGAAAGGATGGCGACCAAGGAAGAGGCTTGGGTGCGGGAGTACAATGGCAGGCTCGTAGAGCTTGCGTATGTAGCCACCCGCTACTGTTTCGCGAGGTGATGGCGAAATGCAAGTGGAAGAAACCACTGTGCGGTGCGCGGTATGACATTTGTGCATGGTGACACGCAGAGATATGAGGCTGGTGTGCAACAAAAAGGGAATCTGGTAAGAGGCAAGAAGTAAATGAACTTACCTGACAAAGCTCAGTTCTGGCGTGACGCCGGGCACACCTTCAAAGCGCAGAACCTCTCCAGAGAAGTCCGGATCCTGGGTCTTCACAGTCTTCGAGTGCTGCTTGTACTCGCCTTCTTTACTCTTGCCACCACCAGGAATGGGTTCGCCAAGACGCTCCTCTGGCTTCTCAACGTGCAGCTCGCACTTCACGTACGGGTGGAAGTTTTTTGCCTTGCTCTCATCTGGAGGTAGCGGCACGTCCTGGCCGCAGAAGAGCTCGATTGTCAAGTCAAGCATGCCATACGTGAGTGCATGCAGGTGCTTGGCCGCCTGAGAAGTGCTGCGGTATCCCTCTGGCTTGAGGACCCATCCGGCCGTACCGGCGAACATACCCTCATTCAGCATCATTGCTTCGTCCCAGCGCTGCCAGTTCAACGCAACGATTTGCACACCCTGCCTCCAGAAGACGGGCGCGTCAAGGTTTGAGGATGAAACACGAGTGCCCTTGGGGTAAGCACGCATCATATGTTTCTTTACATGGTGTTAGCCGATCAATGTACGTACACCAAAAAGCAGGTTCAAACGATGATCCGTACCTTGTTGTGTTCGAAAAGCTCAGCTGGCGAGTGCTGGTGGACTTCCATGAGACGGCCCTCGGACAATGAAAAAATGTGGGCGGGATATTGAGCCTCTGTGAAGCACGCTTATCAGGAGAGAGTCTCAAGGGAGCGGGGGCGCAGCACTTACCCGGCTGTTTCAAGTTTTGGAAGCGTATAGCCCAGGCGTATACGCCGAGCCGGCTAAGGTTCTGACAGATTTTGCTCTTTGCGGGCTGGGGTGTCTCTGTTGCTGCAGCAGAAGTAGTGGCATCCTCCTCAGACTCAGAGGGGGTCGTGGGTTCTGACTCCTGCGGCGGAGTAGTCTCACCTGGCTTTGTGGGGGGCGCGTACTTGACCTTGATCAAGATCTTGCGCAACAGCTTCTCCAATGGAGGCAGTTCTAAGCTAGCGGGACTTGCTTGATCTGCCGGTGGATGATCGACAAGAAATTCCTTCCATGTCTCGTTCATGATCTCAACCATGATTTCCTGTTGCTCGGGACTGGTGTGAACTTCGAAGCTGATGATGACAGGAAGCTCCCTAAAGCCAGTTAGCTCCAGCGGATACCATCAGAGCCATCTGTATGTCCCGGTACTCACGAGGTCACGAAAGCGTAATCCCGGATGGTCTCACAAACAGAGCGAAAGGAAATGTCGGAAGTAGCAGTGTATCCTTAACAGTCTAAGCATCAGCAAGAAACCCTGGGAAAAAGACAGCCAGGGGCCCCATACCATGGTAAACCTTTGGCTCAGCACGGTTTGAGTTGGCTCTCCAGGGCTTCGGCCTGTCGGGTTGGCTTTGGCGAGCACTGGAGGTGTTTGCTGCAGGGGGAGTCTCCTTTTTCTTGGGGTCGTTTTTCGTGGAGTCCTTCTTCCCGAGCTTGGCTTTGAAGCGGTCCTTCAAGCGACGCGTCTTACCCGGCTTGCCATCTTTCTCGGCTTCGGACTCACTACTGCTACTGGAGTCATCCGAGTCCGACGGAGCGTCGCCGTCCCACACGTCGATCTCGACGCAGCGGCAGCCCCGAAGCAAGACCTATTGACATTTAGTATGATCGGACATTCCCGGCCGCTTTATGCGCTTACGTTTTTGTAAGCGTCCGTGCTTGACTCGCCGTAGAGCTGGTGGCCGGTCAGATAAGTGTTGTGGCTCGAAGATATGAAGTAGTTGGAGATTGGCCAGCTAAGATCAAGGGGCTCTGCTGCACCCAAAGCATTCACGTGGTGGGATCGAAAGTAGCTCTTGAGAGAATCGGCGGTCAATTTTTCGTCCTGGATGGGAAGCGCGCCGGCAGAGTGGGATTGGCCATTGACCAAGAAGTTGTACAGGCCAATCTTATTGGACACTTCGTATTCCTTCTCCAGTTTCTTGTAGATTTTGTCAATGTGGCCTGAGAGGGTTGCGTTCAGCCTGTCGACCTTCTGGGCGTTTTTGATAGTGTAGCTGGCGGTGCCTCCACCGGCCTGGGCCGGGGTATTGGCCACGGACTGAGACTCCGGGCCGGCACGGCCCTCTGTGGCCTGGGGAACGGTTGTAGCGAGATCGGTGGCCATGATGGGTGGTGTGGTGGTTCTGGTGAAGCAGTGACGCTGAGGGGCGTTCTGGGGCGATGCTCGCTTGGGGAGCCTAGCTGAGGCAGTGCTGGCTTGATGAGTCCAGGCGTCTCTGGGACAGACCGCCAGAAGAACGTCGCGGAGGCTCACGTGTCCCGAGCTAGGGAGAAAAGACAGGTCCTGGGCAGGCGAGTCAGACGCAGGGCTGGAAGAGGACAAGGCACGGCCAGGCACAGGCGGACGGTTTTGACCCACGGGGTTTCATGTCGGAGAGCTGACGATCTCGGCCGCTCGAGCGCGCAAACAGGCCCGGCTCGCTCTTGCCGTCCAGGCCGCCGCGTCTGGGATGGATCATGCACAGCCCGACTGATGCTGCCGTCGATGTTGGCTGGCAGCAGAAGCAGCCACGAGCGCAAACAAGGCATGCACGCAAACCGCGGGGCCAGGCGCAGCTGCCAGGCGTTGCGGGCGGGCGCGGCGATTGGCTAGCGCCGCCCAGCTGAGGGAAGGCGCGAGCCGACGGCTCAACGTCATCCAGGGTCCCAGACGCAGCGGCCGGAACCCCTCATCATCGACGAAGAAGCACTGCAGCCTTCCCTAATACGACACATTCCCAAGACCTTGCGCCCACGGCCTGGAAACACACGACAACCATGCCCGCGAGAAGCCAGCGAGAAGCCGAGAAGGAGGTCCGCGACTGGGGCTTCCGCCACGTGTTCACCTGGTCTGATGGCCCGTAAGTCAAGGCGACGGCTTGTCTGCCAGCTGAAGGCCCCGGTGGCTCACCCTAGGCCAGAAATGCCCACTATCCGCCGCACTCGCATAACGGCCTGACGACCCATCTGATCGTCGACGGCGAGCTCACCATCACCTACCCCAACGACCAGAGCCCCACCAAAGAAACGTTTGGACCCGGCGCCCGCCTTGATGTCGACGCAAAGCGTGTCCACGAGGTCTGGGTCGGCGACACGGGCTGCACATACGTCATTGGCGAATGAAGTTTCTGTAGGTCCGAATGCAATGTCTTCCCAGCGTTGAAAGGCAGTATGGCCCTACAGCGGAGATGATTCCTCCACGTGGATCCCCGTACGTGGCCTGCCCCATATTGCCTCTTGTTTCACCGTGATTGCGCTGTGACCGGAGTCGCTAGTTATTCATCGACGTCGCGTCGAACACTGACGATCACTTGCACATCCTCCGGGCGGCGGTGCAGGCGGTCGCGATTGCACGCGCTCAACGACTCGAGGTTTCATGAAGTAAAGCACTGCGGTCGACAGCGGAGCTGGAAGCGTAGCACCGAGTGCACACCGACATAGTTTCACAAGAACAGGGCGACTGCGAGATCGTCGTCGGGGGTCCTGTAATCCAAGCGATGCGCATTTACGCTTTGCGCTCCTCTGCTGCGCGACAACGGCACTCTGAAACAATGAATTCGACATCCGGCATCTAGTGAAGCCAGCTGTCGAGCGGTAGGCCCTTTCCGGTACTATTCTGCTGGCCACGCAGCAAACTATGGCCCATACAACGGCGTCGCTCAGGCAGAGAGGATGGGAAATGTGAAACACGTACTCAGCGGGAGTGAGCTTGGCTGTGCGCTTCAAACATGCAGGCGGCGCGCGTTCCAGCAGACGCCCAGCACAGCGCCCATCTACGCCTCTGCTGACGCCTGCCGACGCCTGCTGACACCTGGGCACCTTCAGCGCATGTCTCGCAGCTCGTCTGAGCAGGACGCCGGGAAAAAGCAGGTCGGTAGTGCGCGGTCTGTTGAGCCACGGCCGTCGCCAGAGTGATTGCGAGGCGCACACGGCTCCGGGTCGGGCTCGCATGAGGCGTGAGCGTGGTGAGAAGATCATCCTCGCCGAAGTTTGGAGCGGGAGGTCCGCGAAGACTACGGAAGGCCCCTGGCTCGACAGTAGGTTCGGCAGGCAAGCCTTGCAGCTGGCGCAGTGTTTCAGCAGCAAGCTCCCGCACCCTGCCGATCAGCCACCGGTTGCACCCTCGCCCTGGCTGTATCTTACCGCAACCGGTAATGTAATCGCCGTCGGACTGCCCATTCAGCCCATATAGTGAGGGTGCTACTATACAGGAGCGTCGCTATACTGCGCACGCCACGGCTGGTGGCAGGCATGGGGCTACACACTCTACAGCGCCAAGGTGATGACAAACAAGCTGCGGGGGCGTGTCAAGGAAGCGACATCGATAGTTGCTGGGAGCTAAGCATAGTGTATTGCTTGAGACGTTTGCTGTGGATAGGCAGATGGTCGCAATAAAATTCGGTGCGGGCGACCATTGGCGAGCGGCGTGGACGTGTTTGCTCGGTCCGTCTGGAGGTCGGAACTTGCCTGCTGCGGTGTCGAGATCTCCGAGGGAGATGAGTCGCGGTGCGGAAATGATGCAGCCGTGTCTGACAGCAACGACGGCTTCACCGGCTTGACGTGGAGAGGTCGAGGCCGGCGTGGAAGCCGGGGCGCGTCACGTCGACGGCGCGCGCGGGGGATAGCAACCGCTGTTGCCAGGGACCGGGCGCTGCCCGATGACCCAGACACCCAGGCCGCCAGCCCCCTGCTTGCGGTCGCCTGCGGTCGCTTACGCAGTAACAAAACGGCCTGGAGAGTGTCAGTTGCGCGGGTCCCCTGGCTTTCCCTGGCTTTGAGGCGCATTGCAGTTGCCTCGCGCCCAATCACCGATGAGTGCGTTGCTGCGCATTACGCTCAGGAAGACCCGCCGCGCGGGCGGTATGTTTATTTCCTTACCCGAGCGTCCACCTCCCAATCTCCCCTTCGTCGTGCCGTGCCTGGCATTCCTCCCAAAGCGTGCGCTCCACTTCCCAGCCTTGAAGCTCACGGACCGGCGGGCGACTCTAGATGCGGCGCCGCCTCGCTCTCTCCCAACTCTCCCAGAAATCCAGCTCACGCCCACCGATATTTCCCTTGGGGACATGAATGGGAAGCTGTGGTCACCGTCCGAGAACGATGCGCGAACACCCTCGCCCTCTCTCGTGAACATGCCTTCCACCAACCGAAATGGCGTCTACGAGCCCGCCGTCCAGATCCCCCCGACCCCTCCGCTCTCCGACCTCCCCAACGGCGTCTCCAACAACGGCGCCTCGCCCTTTTCGAACCCCTCCAAGTCGACCACCAAGGTCATCGAGCGCCTGACGGCCTCCAATGACGCCCTCCGCCGCGACCTCAACTCGGAGAAGGCCAAGAACCAGGAGCTGACCGAGAACCTGCGCGCCAAGAACAACGTCATTGAGCGCCTCCAGGCCGACAACAACACCCTCCGCTCCGCCGCCGAGGCCGCCGAGCGTACCCGCAAAAACCGCAAGGAATTCGAGGAGACACTGCGGACACAGCTCAAGAATGAGGAGGAGCGCCGGAAGCAAGCCGAGGCGCAAGCGACCGGCCTGGGCATCCAGCTCGGACAAATCTCCTCGGCCGCGAAGCAGGAGCTCGCCGCGGCGAAAAAGGAGCACACCGACGAGCTCGCTCGCGCCCGCCAGGAGCAGACTCGGGAGGTGTCGAACCTCCGCGACGAGCTCCAGCAGGCCCAGGAGCAGCTGCGGCGGATGACGGAGAAGAACAAGGAGATTGAAACGCGCTGGAACGCGTCCGACAGCATTTTCAAGGGCGAGCTCAAGAAGCGCGACAAACGGCTCGACGCCATTGCAGAGGGCCGGGACGAGGAGCGCCGCCAAGTCATCAGGCAGGAGAACGCCATCGCCGCTCACGATGTAGTCGTCGGCCAGCTCCGCAGCGAACTGGAAAAGAAGGACCAGGTCGCGCTCGAGTTGCAGCAACTTTTCACCACTTACAAGAACATGACGGAATCGGAAGCCAAGAAGTACCGGGAAGAAACGGAAGGGGAGGTGGGCAAGCTGCGCAAAGACGGCGCCGAGATGCACAAACAAGTCACAGATTCCCTCACACATCTCGACAAGGTTCTGCCGCAGGCGGAAGACGCCATTGCCTTCCTCCGCTACGTCAAGAACTACCACATGCCTGCGAAATAATCAACCCGCCTCTCCTACAGCAACGGGCTTTCCGATCGTGCCGTCTTGTGTCTTGGCCGTCAACATATGTTCGCACATGACAAGCGTTCATGTTCAGATGCCGCGCGCGCGGTATGCACTGTTAACAGCACGAAGGCGGCATCGAGCGTACTTCCAGTGCACCCTCCTATCCGGCAGTACAGGACAAGGCTCCTACTTCTACCTTCTTCCACGTACACTTTCTCGAGACCCGCAAGGCTTGTCTCTTTTTGGGCTAATGACGAGACGACACAAATCGCTATAACAGGCATAACATCTCTGTTCTTGGAATTGCTTTATGAGATCTGCATCTCCGGCGCAAAGAACAACACCATACATCCAAAGCACAGCTTTCCCCCAAGTGTCGCAAGGAAAGCGAGGGCGTAATTCGGCGTACAGTGTTGGTTTGGCTTCCAGGAAAGGCGTGGCGCAAGTTGTTTGGCGCATTGGCGGCCGAAGTTCATGCTCTCTTCTCCTTCGTCCTTCCCGCATCCTTTGTCTATTGCGATACCACCGACAGGGAGCGAGGGCCGGATGGACATTGGACAGCTTTATTTTCCAGCTTTCGGCCCATGGGAGATGTGGTGCCTGGACATGTTATTGGGAGGTGCTTTTTCCTCTTCTCTTGTATAATAGACTGGGAAAGAAAGACAACGGCCGCCGAATCCGCCCCGGGAACCACTTTTGGAAACCATTTGTTTCTGCTTTCTTTTATTTCTGCTGCCTTGCTTGTTGCTCTTGCGATACCAATGTTCTCATGTAGATCGGAAATAAAGGAAGGGAGGATCCGGGCTGGCATTCTTTCTGAAACATTTAGACAGGTTCTTGGCTGACTAGCGCTGGGTTCTACATAGCTCATTGCACCTAATTGTAAATCGACGAATAGATCAAACCTATCCCCTCATTGAACTCTCATCTCCAAGAAGAGAGAGAAAAAAAAAATCGAATAGTGTCCAGTGGCTATGAAATACCGGGCGAGAAAATGGTGGCCGGCGGTGGCGTCCATGCTCTCCGGATCAACGCCGGAAAACACTCAGTCAACAGCGCTCTGCGCGTGTGGGGAATGGCGCAGGCACCGCTGGCCCGGGCTTCGTCTCGAATGGACACATACCTCCCTCCAAACCTTCGGCTTGCTCAGCTTTGTCATCTCCGTCCGCACCGACCGACTGTGGGGGCAAGACAAACGTGACCGCACGTCGACGAAAAGCGAGCAACACGGACGTCAGACGTCAGACGTCGCCCCCTCATCTCAGCGTCCAGAGCCACCCACTCTCCGGTTCCGTGAAGATGGCGGAGAACAAGACGCTCAAGAAGAAGTCGCCCGTCGCGGGCAATGGTCTGTTCGCGAAGCAGGACGTTGCGGCTGGCGACTTGGTTTTTGCACTGAAAAGGCCCCTCGTTACCGTCCTGGACAGCGTCAGCTTGGACAGCTGCTGCGCCAATTGCTTCGCTTCCACTGGCTTTGGAGCCACCAACAGCCAGCTGGAACTGAAGGCGTGCACTGGCTGCCGGACCCTCAAGTATTGCGGCAGGGTAAGGCAAACGAACATGTCCGGGCTCCACAGACGTCACCGACTAACGGATGCCGCAGCCGTGCCAGAGCCAATCGTGGAAGCGCCACCACAAGTTCGAGTGTCCGGTGCTCAAGACCCTCGGTCCGGAGAGACAGCTGCCCCATACCGTGCGCGCTGTCATTCAGACCTTGGCCATGAGGAAAGCTGGCCTCGTCTCCGACGACGACTGGCAAGGCTTGCAGAGTCTACCCGACCATCTCGATGAGCTGCGGCAAGATAGCGAGTGGGAGCGGCATTCCGTGCTAGCCATGGGCGCACTCAAGTACTCCCGGGCAGAGGACATGTTCAATTCCAACGTTGCTACTGGCATCTACGCAAGAGTAAGACTCCGGACATGGCAACCACCCTCGCCCATCTAACCCGCGCCAGGTCCTGACCAACAGCCTGACCCTCATCGGCAGCGCTCTTGAGCCGCTGGGCATCGCCTTCGATCCACTTGCATGCAGCGCCAACCACTCGTGCGACCCTAACGCGTTTGTCATCATGGACGGCGCGCAGCTCTCGTACCGCGCCCTCAAACCCATCGCCAGGGACGAGGAAGTCTTCATCTCGTACATCGACGGCACCAACCCCTTTGAGCGCCGCCAAACCGAGCTCCGCAAACGCTACCACTTCTCCTGCGCCTGCAGCAAATGCGCCCAAGGCCCGACCCTCCGCGAGGACCGCTGGCTGACGGGCTCCTCGTCGCTCCAAGTAGCCAAGCCGGGCGCCGTCGAAGGCACGGCGTTCGCGAAGCTGGAGCAGGCTCGCGGCGGGTCGCTGTACGTGCAAGAGCTGCAGCCGATCGAGGAAGGGCTGCGGTTCTGCGGCGAGACGGGCGTGTACCCGGCGGACCGGCAGCCGTACGCGACCATGCGCGACGAGTACATCGTCGGGTGCCTGTACGCAAGCCGCTTCGTCGATGCCTGGCTGCATGCGGTGCGGCGCTACTTCGACGTCGACCCGCTGCTGTACCCGCAGCCGCACCACCCGCTGCGCGTCGTGCACAAGTGGAGCCTTGCCATGCTGACGCTCGTCGTCGCGCAGGACCACCACGCGGCGCTCGCGCGCACGCTGGGGACCGAGTTTGCCAAGCTGAACCTGGGCGTCGTGCTATTCGGCGTGCTGGTCGAGACGGTGGCGAATGTGTCGGCGAGCCACGGCGCGGGCAGCACCTTCGCGAAGATGGTCATGGACAAGTTTGAGCAGATCAGGGTGGATATGACAAGGGGGGATGATTCGGTGCTGGCGGGGATGAAGACGAGGATCGAGGAGCAGTGGGTCATCCTGAGGAAAATCGGGGAGCAAATGCCATTCTGAAGCGATGGCACGAACCTCCCCTCCCCGAGAGCATTGAAATAGCCATGCAGATGGAACCTCTCCCCAGATATGAGGCGGCTCTACAAGTCTTTGGACTCTTCCACTCCCTCGCACCCAAACGGGTGAAGGTTTCGCGTCAAACATTGCGCGTTCTCGGCTTTGATTCAAAGCATAGAACCATGCAAACCAGTGAATGGTGAGAGACAGCAAGCCATGCCCTTTGCACGTGTGCTTGCCCTGCGCATTCAATCACACTCATGTGAGGCGACGCCGCCCGAGCTTGCGTTTCTTCCGCAACTCCAATCCTCGTTCTTCGCGGCCAGCATCACACACTTCCTGCTCCTCTCTCCATCTCCCTCACCCATTTGCATGAGCACGACCAGCGCCAGCCCGGTCATGACCACGATAGAGGATGACAGCGCCCCCCTCCTTCCGCATGAACTAAGCGCGCTCACGGCCCCGCCGCCGCTGCCGACAACGCCGCTGCCTCACAGGTCCAAGCAGCTGCCGCAGAATATCACGTCGACACACGGACAGACACCTCTGCCTCAACCCATCGTCTCGCCCGCAGTCCCCGTCGTCCTCCATCGCCATCCCCCCCGCCAGACCTCACCTCTCGAGCCCTTTCCAGCCTTCGACCCGAGGGTGCGCCCTCTAGACGAGCCACCGTACTACTATCTCGGGGCAGCTCATCGCGACAACGGCAACGACGCGCCGCCCGCCGGCTCCGAACCTCAGCAACAGCAATGTCGTGAACACGGCGGACAAGAAAACCACTACCCCAGCCCCAACGCCGCAAACACGCCCGCGCCCGCGCCCGCGACCTCGACGTCGACGTCGACCACAAGCCCACTTCTCTCCTCGCACGGAGAAAAGCTCATGATCCGCTGCCACACGCTGTGCGCGCTGGCGGAGCGACTCTTCCCGTCGACGTCGGCATCCACGAACCGGAGGGCGCTGCTGTACCTGCACGAGGCGAAGCGGGTG
Source organism: Diplodia corticola (assembly GCF_001883845.1). Taxonomy (NCBI): domain Eukaryota; kingdom Fungi; phylum Ascomycota; class Dothideomycetes; order Botryosphaeriales; family Botryosphaeriaceae; genus Diplodia; species Diplodia corticola. The sequence continues at coordinate 165,561 of NW_017971533.1, forward strand.
CTGACGGCGCTGGAGAAGCAGAGCGGGAGGAAGCTCTGCGACTACAACTGCACCCCGCAGCAGCAGGCGCTCATCCAGTTCTCGGCGGGGAACCTGCGCGAGAAGCTGAGAGTGTTGGAAGAGAGGAGCTTGGCGGAGAAGGAGGGGAGGGAGGCGGACGAGCTGAACGAGAAGACGGGGCGGGTGACGGCTTGGCTGGACGAGTTGTGATCAGGGTGGGGTGCAATTATCCCTTTGGCTTTTTTCTTTTCCACTTGGCAGAGGGGCGGGCACGACGACGGTCCAAAGGGCTTGGGGGCTGGAACATCTGGGAGTTTGCTGCTTGGAGGACAGAATGTGCGGCGGGGAAGGGAAAGGGAAGTCTGGCGAAGTAGCTGGTGTTTTCAAGACGGCGTCTACTAAGCGTGGCAAGGCTTGGACGATGACGGCGCCAACGGGCCGGGAAATGATAATAACGGCCGGGACTGGCCTTGCGGCAACTGCTGAGAGGCAAATACTTAACTGGTGTTTTTTCCAAGCGAAAAGAATGAGAGAAGGCCCAGTCGCGTGATGGTGAGGCTGGAAATTGGCTCGTGAGGGCGTTGCCCGTTTGGGGCGGCGGCTGCAAGGAACAGCGCAGGCCAAGCAGCGCTATCGATGCTCATCTCCGCACCCTCTGCATGATCGCGTCACACACGACAGGCCTGCAACGAGGGCACGCCTGACCTGACCGGGCACAGCGGACGGCGAGCGAATAATGGACGAGCGGAAGGATTGATGCGGTGACTTGCCAGTTCATGGCGGGCGCAGACGGGCTGCGACGCCGGCTTTCTGGGGTCGCCCAGGGCCCCGAGCGCAGTGGGCAGAGCGCAGAGGTTCGGCAGCGCTGCCCGCCTACACCGGCTGTCGAGTCGACGCAGCATGGCAGCAACCAACACGAGCTCCGCGCCCGGCGGATCCTGACTCCAACGGCGGCATTACCGGGGGAGCATCCGCGAATCCACCGCCCACCGCCCGGAAATTGCGCCCTCGCGAAAGCGCTGGCCAGAACGCCACCGACGCCGGCGAGGAGCAATAACGACCACGCAGCTGGCAGAAGAGGCAGAAGAGGCCGCAAAAGAGGCGACGAGGCAGGCATGCCACTGGCTGCGCGGCACGACTGGCCCCAGGCGGCCCCTTTTCGCTGCCCCGCGGGAGGCTAAATGCAACCTTAAGTCAGTGTTGACGATCCCTGCTAGCCCTGCTGTCCGGGGCACAGCAGGGCTGGTGATCCCCCGGCCGATGCCATGCTCTTTGCTCGCCGCCTGGTTGGCTGAGTCGCTCCATCATGTTCACTATAAGAATTTCCCTTGTCCTGGTGCCTGTTTCCATTCCGCCCGCATTCTTCCATCGCTGCCTTCGCTCGTTCTTCAAACAACAACCCCGAGTAAACACTCGCTCCACTCTTTAATCCAGCTCGCCCGCCCGCTGCCACCAGCCGATCCTCGCATTCCACACCACCTGCCACCCTACACAACACAATGCGTTTCTTCTCCACCGTCATCGGCGCTGCCGCCCTCGTCTCGAGCGTTGCCGCTCAGACGCTCGGCATCACCAAGGCCCCCACCTCGGTCGTTGCTGGCCAGACCTACACCATCGAGTACGCTGCGCCTGCCGGCTCGCCCGTTTCCCTCATCCTGCGCAAGGGTGACCCGAACAACCTGAACACCGTCACCACCCTGACCTGTAAGTCCACGAGCACTTCCCCGCAATCGGTGCCGTCCAGTCGCTAACTCCAGCATAGCCGCTGCCAGCGGTGGTTCCTACGAGTGGTCCGTCTCCAAGGACCTGGAGAGCGACGACGACTACGCCATCGAGATCACCCAGGGCACCGACGTCAACTACTTTGGTCCGTTTGGCCTCAGCGGCGGCTCTGCTTCTGCCTCGGCTGCCAGCTCCTCTGCTAGCGCTTCCGCCTCCGCTTCTGCTTCGGCTTCTGCTTCTGCTTCGGCTTCGGCCTCGGCCTCTGCCTCTGCCTCTGCCTCTGCCTCTGCCAGCGCTTCTGACAGCTCGTCCAAGAGCTCCACCATCACTGCCAGCGCCTCGCTCTCTTCGGCCGCCTCGTCGCTGTCGTCGCTGATCTCGGCCGCCAACTCGACCCTTGCCTCGCTCACTAGCGTCAACGCGACCATGACCAGCGGTAACTCGACCGCCACTGCGTCGGCTTCGTCCAATGGCACCCACAGCTCTTCCATGCGTACCTCGACCTCGACCTCGACCGCCACTGCGACCGATGGCTCGGGTTCGTCTGAGACTTCCAGTGGATCTGGCAGCGCGCCTACTTCGGGCGCCGCCCTGCCTAGCATGGTCAGCCCCGTCGCCCTCGTCTTGGGCGCCGTCGCCGCCATGATCTTCTTCAACTAGAGCACCGGTCTGTTCGCGCGCGCATCCAAGGGAGGAACATCTGAGCATTTCATGGCGAACGGCTTCGGCATGCTACTGGTTCCATTTTACGACCGCAATTGCTCTTTATACTTAATCAACGAGACACTGAAACCGAGGACGTTGTCACGCCCAACGATACTATTCATGTATAATTTCTATCCTTCACACGATGGACTCGGACGGGCGCCAGCTTGTACGCACCATTGATAATAATGAAACTCCGTTCGACGGATACCATCAACATGTCCCCCTCCCCTTGCTTCTTTGTTCCCTGGTCTAGGGCTGTTGAAGCATCGCCACCTTGTGTGACCGTACTCATATCGTGCCCCTCACTGCTGGCGTTGTATGACGTTGCATTCGTTGAATACGCCTGTGGCTGCCCCGCAAGTGCTCACTGACTCCGTTTTTGCTCTGCCGAAATGTCGCTGGCTGTTGAACTCACATGGAGATATTACTATAGCAGTCACTGGAATATAGGTGCGCCTGCCGAATGGGACTCGTATGGCGCGACATTTCTTGATATAAATAGAATTCTCTCGATATAGAGCAAGGAATGATCGCTATGGCCGACGTCCTCGCTTGCCCGTTCATATCCAGGCTGGGACAAAGATTCTACCGCCAGGGTCCAGAGAGCGCCCAGCCGCGACACGTTGACACTGTAAAGATAAAGTCTCACGTCAACCACTCCTTGCACGATCGAGAGCACGGCATGTTGGCTGACCCAGCACGCATGTTTGAGTCAGCGTGGCTTCCCCAATCTCATCTGTTCTGCATGCACGACTCGGTTCCCTGCATATATGCACGCGAGACGATGCATCACGACCCGTGCCGAAAGCAATTGATGCGCAAGCTCTGATGAGCGGCGGGCCTCGTTCTTGTTCGGCTACGCTCTTGCGTGCTTGTGGAATGCGGTGCGTCAAAGCATCCGTCGTCATCTGCACATGTCGTATATCGTAATTATCTTCTTTTTTTTTTTTACCCCAGATTGATGCGCGCGGGCGGATCTCTCTCTCTCTTCGTATCGGATAACGACCTTGCAGAAGAAGGCGGATCAGAGTAGATCTCTGCGCACTTCCCCACGATGCTCGATTTCTGCAACATGGCTAATGTGCTGCTCCATCCAAAGGGGGGAGTGAGAGAGAGGGTCTGGGGTGACAAAAGGGCGTGGGTGACGGATGCCTGGCGAGAGAGATGGCGACGCAGCATTGCTCGTGACTCGCACTCCACTTTCTCGCGACGCCAATGGCTGAGGAGAAGCAGCGCAGCATGCGCGGTTAAAAAAAAAAATAAAAAACTCAGCCCGTTAGACCTGCCCTCTGGCCCGTATCGCAGGACGGCCAGTCCCTCGAGAAGGTGGTTTCAGCAAGGGACGCATGACCGAGTGACCAACTAACGTGACTCGACCCCTTTTACCAACGCATGGAAGCCGGGCATCATCCGCCGGCAGCCGGCCGCCGGGGGAGGGGGAATTGCAACAAACCGTCAGCAGCAACAGCAGCAGCAACAGCACCCGTGCCCCTCTTCCTAGTGTGAAAGACCTCCACAATTGTGTCTTCCCAGCAACGTCATCTTTCCGATACCACAAGGAAGAAAGGAAGGGAATAAAAAAGGATAAACCCGCAGCAATCTCGGGAAGAGCACAGGGCTCATCAGCGCTCAGCTCTCAGCGCTCAGCGCTCAGCTCTTCGGTGCCCTGTTCCCTGCCGTCAGCTTCCGGCGCGTGGTCCACCAAAGGCTGCTGCCGGCGCTAGCAGCAATCAAAAGGCAGGTACCGTCCAATAACATTTAGCGGCAGGGTTGGCCCAAGCGAGTAATATCCCGGACAGTCATTCATCCTGGCCGCAAAAAAAAAAAAAAAAAGAAAGCCAACGGTGTACGGGCCTCGAGCCAGATCTCGCTTTTCGCGCCCCCAGCAGCCGAGCCGAGCGAGAAGCGAACTAGGTACCTACAGTAGGTAGCATTGCTGGCTGCACCGCCGCTGCTGCAGCAACCACCCACCTACCCACCTACCCCTTTTATCATGCCGAACATCATTGGCCAGCGACACCACCAGCCGCGCAACATCGCTACCATGATCCAAATACCTAAGCGCCCGTCGGCAACCGGGTGATAGGATCAATAAGGGGTAAAAAGCAAGAAGAGAGGATCGATGCGCCACATCGATTGAGGGCGGCGGCGGCGGTGGTGGTGGTGGTTTCTTCAGCCTATAATTCAGCGCGCCCCCATCTCAAAGCCCACATCCTGAAGGGGTAAGCGAAGGCTGCACTAGGCTTGATCCTCCCCCTCCGCCTTTCCCTTTTTTATTTATTTTTTGCTTCTTCCCTTGCTGGTGTTCTCGCGTCACTCTCGCTTGGAACTGCACGCCCGTCCTTTACGAAACGACGGCGGCGCCTCGGCATTTGGCAAGAATGCTTGGAAGGCATCAGAAAAGAACTGCCTTCTCGAGCAGCAGGCGTCGGCGTGAAAAGCGCGTGCGCTGTCCGGGGCCAATGATGGGGAGGCCCATGCTCTTATAATTGCGGCGCTACCACTCTGACCGCCGCCGAGTAACGGACGTTATCTTGTAAATCCAATTTCCCATCCATGCGGTCGATCTGGAAGCCGCCGGGGCTGTCTGCCTAGGCTGTTGTTGGACCGGGACATAGAGTAGAGTAGTGTGAGAGCCAAAGTGAAATGATATAGAAGTGCAATTTCCCCGGCTTTCTGCGATTCTTTCTTTTTTCCCCTCGTCCGTCGTCGCTGGTTTTGCTCGCTTGTACATACCGTTAATACCTGACCGTCCAGTCCTTCTTTATCCACACACTGTGCTCGCTCCCTCGCAGCAACCGACACCGCCAATCATTTTTCGAGTCGCCTTTCAGTAGTGCCCGACTTGTCGCCTCCAGCATTCTTGCATCGTCATCATCAGCGCGTGCTTGTGCTCCCTTATACCAGGATACTTCCTTAATCAACGTCCACCCGTCGTCTTAATCCTCCACAACCCGACCGCTGCAATCATGAAGTACACCATCACCTCGCTCTTCATCGCCGGCTTCGCCGCCCTGGCCTCTGCTACCGAGAACGCCTTCATCATTCCTACCGAGTGAGTACAGCCTACGCTCTCTTTGTCTTTCGCATCAACGCTGACATCCGTCTAGTGGCTTCGCTCCCGTTGCCGGCAAGGACATCCAGCTCCAGTGGGACGCCACTGCTGGCAAGACGGTCACGCTCGTGCTCCGCTCCGGTGCCAGCAGCGACCTGAAGGAGGGTAGCGCCATTGCTGGTACGTTCCTCCTCTTCCTAAGAGCTCTCTCTCTCTCTCTCTCTCTCTCTCTCTCTCTCTCCTGCCAGCCGCTAATCCGTCGTCCCCACCAAACAGAGAAGATTGACAACACCGGCTCCTACACCTGGTCCGTCCCCAAGGACGTCGTCCGCGGCTCCGACTACACCATCGAGATCATCAACGACGACGACCCGACCGAGACCAACTACTTCCCCTACTTCGTCATCGACTCGACCGTCACCGTCGCCTCCACCACCAGCACCTTCACCTACGGCGCCGCCACCACCACCCCCTCGGCCACCTCGGTCAAGTCCTCTTCTTCCACCAAGTCCTCCGACGATGAGTCGTCCTCCACCATGGCCACCTCCACCAAGTCGTCTTCGGCTTCGGCCAGCGCCTCAGCCTCGGCCTCGGCCTCCGGCTCCAAGTCCAGCTCGTCTTCGACCGCTTCCCGTACCTCGTCGTCGTCGAGCTCAAGCACGAGCGAGGCGTCTACCGGCACCGCCCCTACCAGCGGTGCTGCCGCTAACCGCGTCATCGGCGGCGGTGTCGCCCTGATGGTCGCCGCCTGCGCCTTCTTCGTCTTGTAAGGAGAAAGAATAGGAACAAAGGAACATGCGCACGAAGGGATCGTGGGAAGAGACAAAGAGAGCCGATGGAGAGGACGGGTTTGTTCGTTGTCGGTGGATGCGGGATGAATCGATTCCGAATTTTTAATGTCGTTATTGCCTTTTCTCTTCTCCTTTGAGCTTTTGCTCTTTTTTTTTTATTGGCTGGTGGTTTGGATGAGCAAATTTTCTAGACGGAGTTTGATGGGGACAAACGCGGTGTGCGGAAGGGAACTGATACCCCGATGCGAAGCAGCAACAACTTTTCGATCTTTCGATCGCTTTTCTTGACAGGTCATTACGATCATTAGGAGACAGGGTTTGATGAGGAAACAATCGAGAAAAATCACGACATCTCTACCAAGGACGTTGCTAGTCCTCACCGATGCTATCCCTTGATGCTGCTGTAGCGCGCCACATGACCGGTAGCGATGCGGGTGGATGTTAGGCCGTTGAGAAGCGGCGGGGATTCAACAGGGTGAAGTCAGAGACAAATGTGTGCTCACGTCGGATCTTTGTCGCATGCAGCACGTCCGGAATGATGCTGTAAAGTGCATCGCACTGCGTGATGTTGTCCCGCTTGCGGGTGTACACGGTTCAAATGTCTCAACCCTGCATCTCCGCGGAGCAGATGGGAGAGGATGCTGGGATACCCCAATGGTTGGCGGGTCGAGTGCGGACTTTTTGGGGTGAAGGTGGTTCAGATTATGTCAGAGATTGCATCATATCCATGTCGTCCATTCCCCGGGTTTCGATTGGTAAGAGCAATATATGGATGAGGAGAAGGCACTTAGCCGTCCGGAAGGCTAGCCGACCCGCAACGCTCGTGGACGAGGAGGAACCTCCTTTTTCTTTGATCCGGATCGGCACCTTTCCCGGTGAAAAGAAACTCTGGGGTAATAGAAATCCGGGGTAAGGTCAAGTGTGCTGCAGAAGCACCAGTCGTGGCTCGTTGGGAGGTGCTAGCTGGCTTGCCGGTGAGCTTGGCTTCTGCCCCTTGTGCACATCGCCGGCAGCGCTGTTGGCGCCCACGACGGCAGGCGGTTCGAGAAGAAGGGCCTTTTCCCGTATTGAGGGGTCATCTCAAAGGAATTGTGGGGTCCTTGCACCAATAAAGTCCCACTCAGGGCTCGAGGGCTGAGTCGCATTACCGCCTTCCGCCCATCGGCCGCTTCCGCCAGCATCGAGAGAGCAACGGTTCTTTGGACTCTTGCACTCGGTACTACTAGACAGTAAATGAGGAGCGGCTCCACCGACAGTAGGGACAGCTGGCCCGAGAGGCGGCACTGCGACACCGCAATTGCATCCAGGGCCGAGGGGGGCGGTGCGCCTCCACTGATGGGCCGTTGCTTGGACCTCACTGTGTTGGCAGCCGGGCGTTTTTGGAGATGATCTGGAATCCGGGGAAGGCGTCATGTGACGGAGCTGGGCCGGTCCCTGGGCCGGTCCCTGGTCCTTTCAGCATCACGCAGCCATCAGGCGCGCGTCTCGTCTCCTTTCTCCTGCCCTTGCATCACTTGACACGCACAGGCGCCTCTGGACGGCCAGTGCTGGCTGACCGGGAGCACATGGTGTGCGGGGAAAGGAGAAATTGTTACTCACGGGAATCCAGCGTACCTGACTAGGGGTCGGGCTAGCCACGGCTTTGAGCGCGTGAGGCTCGTTGGGGCGGTCCTGGAGGGCGTTTGGGGCTCTCAGCAGGGCGGGCTAGGATTGTGCGGGGAAGGCTGGGGGGGCCGGAGGACGGGAGGGATGATCCGGCACGATTGCTGCAGGCGACGCTGGCGCAGCGGTGAGGCTCGGGCGTCGCGGATACGGGCGGCTTTGGGTGCGGGTTGGTAAAGGGACGGCGCTGGCTGGGCGCAGCGGCATCGCAGCAGCTCGCGCCAGAATGAGGTGCGATGGCGGTCCGGGGTCGGCGCGAGCAGAGAACGGAACTGGAGGGCTCCATGAAAAATTCGCTGCGGTGATGACGCAACTGCAAAGGGTCCGATCACCGAGATGCGCCCGGCTGAGTCACCAGCCAGCCTGCGCCGCCGCTGCCACGCTGCTGCCGCCGCCGCTGCGGTTTCCACTTCTTTTCTCGCGCTGTATGCCCGCCGTGCCCGCCTGGCGGTGCCATGTCGACCACACGCAACAGAGACCGGGATCTTACGCAATGCTGCAGGCGCGGTGCCCCGGCCAGAGGCTCGCCAGCGCGCCGTTCCCGTGCGCTGGAGTTTTCTGGGGGTAAGCAGAACTCGCTAGTGGCCAGGATCTTGCCCGAATGGGAATTAAATGGGGGTAACAGGAACTCGACCGCAGACGCGCCTTCGCACCTTGTGATCATCGCCCTGAGCAGCCCGAGCCTGCACCGCACCGCACCGCCGCTGGCTCCATGCCGCCGTTCGCCTGCCTCAGTCCGCCAAGCGCTGCTTTTGCCAGCTCCTTCCGCGTGGCGCCAGCCCGCCTACCTGCAACCTCTGCCCTCTCTCTGACCATCGGCCCATGCTGCCTGCTGCTTGACTAACACCCAGCCAGCAAGCCCGTGCGGCTGCCGTTTCACGGCTCGAAAGGGTCCTCCCTCTCCGGTCCTCCCTCTCTGGTCCTTGTGCGCGTCGCCGATATAAAGCCCCCAGCCGCCCATCTTGCCACCCTTGCGACCCTTTGTCTCTGCACCTTCAACCATCCCAACGCCTGCCCACCCTGTTTCTCCAATGCACATCAACGACCTCCCCTACGAGATCCTTTCCCAAATTCTCGACGAGGCCACCAAACTCAATGAAAAAGAGGGCGTGAAGTTCACCTTCGGCCTCTCCCAGGCCCCCGGCCTGGTGGCCAAGCCGCCCGTCCAGCGCTATGTGCGCGGCCCTGTTCCGCCCGACATGCTGAGGTGGGACACCACCTCGGCCGTCCGCTCCGTGTGCAGCGCCTGGCACGACTGGGGCCTCCAGTACGCCCTGCGCGACGTCTACATCCGCAAGTGGAAGGGCGCCGAGCGGTGGGCCGACCTCCCGCTGAGTCGCAGTATGTCATGCCCTCAGCTCCACCACGCACTCGCACCATCGCTGACCTGACCGCCCCTAGAGTCATATGCCACCTACGAGCTCATTGACAGGCCTTCGAGCACTCCCTTGTACAGAGACCCCTTCTGCGCACTCAGCAACTTTGGAAAGCTGGTGAACCAGTACCCTAACATTGCACAGCAGATCCGCCGCATGTGGTTCAATGGCTTCCATGTGTTTGACACCAATGCGCAGATCTTCGCTGCCCTCAAGTGCTGCACCAATCTTGTGTCGCTGAGCGTGCCCTGGACTATGGTCCGCCACCTCGATGCCCGCCAGTGGGCTCGGGTTCTGCGCGCCCAGCACCCCACCCCTCTCGAGTACCTCGAGCTCCAGGCCATCACCCTGAGGGGCCAGCAGGCCAACGACCCGGCCAACCAGGTCGACCTGCGCCCCTTCGAGTCGCCGCTCGTCGATTTCAGCCGCCTCAAGAAGTTCAAGCTGATGGGCAACACGACTTTCATGCCCATCAACGACCGGGACCTGTACGACATCGCACGCACCGCTACAAACCTCGAGGAGTTCCACATGACCTGCCTTGACACAGTCAGCATCGACGGTGTCATGGCCATTGTCAAGTCGTCCCAGAACACGCTCCGTGTCCTCGAGCACTCGCCTCGAAGCAACGCTGGCTTCTTCCACCCGCATCCTGGCACGCCTTCGTCCAACGAACACCTCTGCGAGGTTCTCGCAAACTGCCCCCGTCTTACCACCCTGTCCATCTCCATTCCGTCCATGTGCCCGACCCTCTTCGCCAACTCTTCGGTTCGGTGGGCAGGAGACTGCCAGGTCCGTGCCCTTCGCCTCTGCGACCACGACTACGCCAAGGGTAGCAACACGGCGCTCATCGCCGAGCCTCTGGACGAACTCCTTGCCGAAGCTCGTGGGCTTTCTGAGAAGCGCGCTCGCGGCACCCACGGCGTGGAACTCGCCATCGAGCTCTTCTTCGGCGGCTTCATCTTTGAGCCCCACGCCAAGGCGGTGCATGGCGACTTCCAGATTGCCGAGGTCGAGTCCGAGGGACAATGGCCCCGTAGCCACGAGCCCAGCCGGAAGGGTCCGTACGGAAGCACTGGCCTGTATGGCAAAGACGAGGAGGATGTTTTCTCCAAGGTCGATGAGGCTGAGTTCCTCGAGGGCGTTCGCAGGCGCGCTGTCTATCTGGTCTAAGCCGGATGCACAATGCCCCGCAGCCTTGGTAGCACGCGCTTGCGCTGCTGCTCCATTCCGTTCTTCTGGCCGGTGAAGCTCGTCACTGGTCAGTCGTTATTTTTCTTTACACTCATACCCCTACGATTTGGATCGCGTTCTGGTATTGTTTCCAAAAATCAACAAGCGTCGGAACTTCTTTGGCTCGATATCGATGGGATTGTCACGAAAGCAAGGCGTTGGTCATTTTGCGCGGCATTTCTTTTTTTGCGAGGGGAACAAGCAAAAGCGAAAACTTCTTTACAAAAGCATGGTGATGAGTCTACGGCCAGGCTGTTTCCTAGATACACACTGGTTTGATCTCTGGCTGGTTGGAATATACCAGGAGGGGAACTGATGATACCCCTCTGATTGAATCGCTGAAAGAAGCATTCGACAGGTTTTCGTTTTTCTTGATCTCAGCGTAGCGTCAGCGGTCCTTTGCGTTGTTTTTTGTATTTTTGTTGGGAAGGCACTCTGCATTATTAAATCCATGACGCTTCGTCCGTCCGCTATGGGCGGACAGCTCTTACACTCATCGACCTTGCTCGCCTGCTCTTCTGACTCACTGGCGTCTGTCCTGACGATCTCGTGATTTCCTCGACGCCTACGCTGAGGCCGTCAGTCCACTTCGACTGTGCCACGGACAGACCGCCTACTATTATTGGATACTCATCAGTCGCCGTTCTAAAATTGGCAGGTGATAGCGGCGGCACAGTCGTGACGACTGGACGACGTTGCTTAAGTAGCCTACCCCGGATCGCCCCAGACCGATGGTCATGATCCGAGCCAACCAACATTTTATATTTCTCTTACCAACAATCGACTCCGCCCCCCCCCCTAGCCCGCCCAGCGGGAACTAGGCACGCATGGGGAAAGAGATTCCCTCACCACGTGTCGTGGGGGAGCAGCTGATTGGCGAAGGCGCCGGAAGGGGGGAAAGAGGGATTAGCGGGGGTAGAGCGGGGATGCGCCGGCCGGGCTGTGACAGCGTGTGGTTGGTGCTTTCGCCCTCTCTTGCGTGCTAACGAGCATCCGTTCGAGTGGCAACTCTCGGCTCGGCCCGACGAGGCCCGGATCGGATCTGGATCGGGTGGGTGGGTGGCGAAGAGTAGGTTTTTTTTGGGGAGGGGGCGTCTCTACTGCAGGTTGGTGAGCCAGTGAGGATCATGGGGGAACGGGGCGTGGGCAATGGCTCACATCTTTTTGCGACGATGGAGTGGGTTCGTTGCTTCGAAAGTGGAGGCTGGGCGAGCGGCGTGTGCCGGTTCGTTTACTGGGTTTCTTTTGGCGGGTGACGCGGGGAGGTGTTGGTTCCAAGCACGAGTTAATGCCGTGAGTTGAGAGCAACGTTGTTTTTTGCCTTTATTTTCAGGATCCGACAATATCCACTCATGTCATAGTCCACATTGCTTCAAAGCAGATACCCACCCGGTTGAAAAGTGCCGGTCGGTGGGGCCTGGTCTGGCGCCCTGCAAAAAGTTGCTTGGGATCATAGGCCCATTGAGCCGGTAGCGGGAATATCTACCGCTACGGAAATACGGTACACGAAGGACAGTGTTTGAAGGAGAACGCTTTAGGAGTTCGGTCACTTTTAGCTCGAGGTACATGTTGGCGGTTCGATGGGTTTTGCGAGTAGTTAAACGGTGCGTTAGCCCGCAAGAGATCGCCCAACGAGGTGTCAATCAGCATATCAATAATTTAGCCATCGACCAAAATCGCTGCTGCTCTAGTATGGGTGTTGGAAGAAAGCAGAGATGTTTTTAGAATAGATTATGAATGTTTGCAGTAGTCATGAGCACGCTACGGGCTGGCGCATGTCGAGGATAAACGTGGGATGCCCACTTCACGGTGGGTACAGAAAGAAATTGACCCTATTCACATCTATAATCTTACATGGGCCTTGGGGTCCCGCATCTGGAATCTGGATGCATTCGTATGGTTTTAATACTTAAATCTACGCCGGGATATCTGCTTCGACTGCCTACGCAAACAATCGCCGCAGGTCGATTTCTTCTTGCACCCATTGAGGGGGCCCGTTGCGCCTACACACTGAAGTTTTGGACGGACTGTTGAATAGTGTACCGCGTTGACAATGTGCAAGTAGATGAGAGCGGTACCCACTTGTCACCGGGGTTGGCCCGGCCATGAACAGCTGCGTATGAAGTTATTATTCCTTCAGCTGACTATGTTTCCAGCCGAGGCATGAGTCTAGGATGCAAGTGGGTCTATCTCACATGGCGAGCAATAGGTCATGGGCTGTTGTGGCAACCACGTGCTTTCGTTCAATGACGAACTGGCTAGGCTAGTGTCAGATAGGTCAACCGCTCCATCGAGTGCCTTCAAGGCTAGCGACAACGGCAACATTCAGAACCCGCCTTCACAAGAGCCATCAAGCACAACCAGACTGATGAACATCCGCACCGGCCCGATACAGAGACAAAGGTTCGACGCACGCAAGCACGAGGTCTTCACAAAGTTCCTGTGGTGCGACCTCCTCCCAGGGTTAGCTCGCGTCCAGAAAAGATCAAGGAACTTTGGAGGCCGACTACTACAGCAGAGAGAGTCTCGTTCAAAGAGAACAGTTAGTAGATTCCAAGTAAGAAGAGTATGATAACCATGGCTCGGAGGGTGCAATTCACTGGAAACTGATGATGCTTGAAAATGATGTAGGCATCCTTTGAAAAGCTTGGCAGGTTTGCAGAGAAGATGAAGAATGGCTAGAGTATATAGTCCTGTTGGTTCGGCTTGGCGCCCAAAGGACAAGTGTGATGACTGAATTGTCTGGACCTCGTGCCAGAGACAGCGGCGAGGTATGTGCCTGGTATGCGCCGTTCCACAGCCTTCCACGTTGGGCTAAAAGTGTGGCCGGCCGCGGCTTTAGTCTAGTCAAGCGCGCTCACGTTCCGGAAACCGATAGTCTACCGCCTCCACAAGTGTGCTCTAGAGACGAAGCCGACGAGTGATGGCTGATGATGGCTGCTGATGGCTGCTGATTGGACCGGGTCATGGCGTGAGTAGTATCGCTGGCCAAGAACAACGGGAGACGGCGGCGCAAAGACGAAGTACATCACATGTCGTCGTGACGGAGGTGGGGGAAAACGTGGAGGAGCTATCCGTTGCGGCGCTTTTCGTCGAGCCGGGCTGTTTTCAGCTACGCATCCTTCGGTCCTCCGCCACGCCATTCTCCGTTCCGAAACCATGGCTCCGGACTCAAACAACGTGCTCATGCGCGTCATCCTGCAAAGACATGCACATACTCTAACCGGTGTACAGAAAATGATCTTTTCTCCTATTGCGCATGCATGGTCAGACCGTGGTGAACGGCGCCGCGACGATGCTTGACTTACTGCGAGCGTCCTCTCCAACATCCACCTTCGACATGGCAACGGCTCCCCGCTTAAGCCAAGCTGTTCCAAGTCGTGTAAGTGTACGATCCTACTTCTCCACGAGGCTCATGCTAATCAGTCCGGGCTACCAGCTAGTTCGTCCTACGCCACGAGCCATTGCCTATCGGGGAATAGAGCTGAACCGGAATGCCCATGGCTTCCTTCCCGTGCCGCCACTTCTATCTGGGCGCTACACCATCGTCTACGGGCTTGTAGAAACCGCCATCTCTTGGGCTCGTACGGGACCGTCGGTCACGTCAGCTTCCAGACAAGATCATCCGAGATGCGAAACGTCGGCGTGGATCGTAGCCTGTGTCGGCTCGGATTCGAATTCGAACGCCGCTGGCGGCTCCATATATCAATCCACGGCATGTATCTGTATACTCTTCCATTGCTCTGATCTGCTTCAAGCACTTCTCTTGCGTCTTTCTTCCCTTATCCAGCCTCTGCCATGGCTTACACAGTGGACGAAAGGGGTTCCTGGGTGAAGCCGTCGGACAAGGACAACAGAGCATCCTGGCTCTCCGGCAGCACCCAATACTCTTACGACGACCCGGAACAACAAGACTCTGGAGTACCCGTCGTCAGCGCCCCTGCTGCTCCCGGCTCTTCCCAATCTCCCTCAGAAAAACCCAACACCCCCGCCGCTGCTGGCGACTTCCCGGAAGGCGGATTCCGCGCGTGGTCCGTGGCGGTAGGGACGGCGGCGGCGCTGTTCTGCACCATGGGCTACCTCAACAGTTACGGCGTGTATCAGACCTATTACGAGTCGCACCAGCTATCCTTCATGACGCCGTCGGCCATCTCGTGGATCGGCTCGCTGCAGAACTTCTTCGTCTTCTTCAGCAGCCTCTTCGGCGGCGCCCTCTTCGACCGTTACGGCGGGCCCGTCATCGTCGCCCCCGCCGCCGCGGCCTACGTGCTGTCCATCATGATGACCAGCCTGTGCACCGAGTACTGGCAGTTCGTGCTGGCCCAAGGCGTGCTCGGCGGCATCTCCAACGGCATGGTCATGAGCCCCGCGCTGGCCGCCACCTCGCAGTACTTCTCCAAGCGGCGGGGCGCCGCCATGGGTCTCAGCATCGCCGGCGCCTCGCTGGGCGCCGTCGTGTTCCCCATCGCGCTGGTCAAGATGCTCCCGGACGCGTCCTCGCCCAACATCGGCTTCCCCTGGGCGGTGCGCGTGTGCGGCTTCATCGCCCTGGGCATGCTGATCTGGCCGTGCATGGCCATCCGCGCCCGCCTCCCTCCCCGCAAGAACAGCCTCATCCTCCTCTCCGCCTTCCGCCGCCCCGTCTACCTCGCCACCGTCGCCGCCACCTTCCTCCTCTTCCTCGGCTTCTTCACCCCCCTCTACTACCTCCCCAGCTACGCCGTCGCCCACGCCGGCCTGTCCCCCTCCCTCTCCAACTACCTCCTCGCCATCCTCAACGGCGCCTCCTTCTTCGGCCGCATCGTGCCCGGCATCCTCGCCGACAAGCTCGGCCGCTTCAACACGCTCGCCTTCGCCGGCGTCTCCTCGGGCATCCTCACCCTCTGCTGGACGCGCTGCACCACCGCGCCGACCGTCATCGCCTTCGCCGCCCTCTACGGCTTCAGCTCCGGCGCCGTCGTCTCCGGCTTCACCGTCGCCCTCGCCTTCTGCGCCGACCAGCCCAAGAACATCGGCACCTACATGGGCATGGGCATGGCCGTCGCCTCCATCGCCATGCTCATCGGGCCCCCCGTCAACGGCGTCCTCCTCGCCCGCTACGGCGGCTTCGACGGCATGGCCATCTTGAGCGGCGTCGTGTGCATTGCCGGCGGCCTCGTCTCCTTGGCGGCCAAGGTGCTCCAGGGGAAAGGGGTGTTGTCGCTATCGTAGAGCGACCTCTCTCTTCCCCCCCTTCCCCTTCACTCTCTGTCTCCTCTCTATCTTTCTTCTCTTGACCTTCCTATTTCTCTTCACTTCTTCAGACGCAGATCGTTTACCGGTCTACCGTTATTTTCTTTTATTTCCCCCTCTACCTTCTTTACCATCTTTGAAATATGTGCTCGAAATTGTGTCCAGAAAATATTCATGTTCCAACTGGCTTTGGATTTACCAGGAAACGGATAGAACATCTGCTGTGCATCATGTGTCGATCGAGGCAATGTGTGATGGCGCGTGACGCAGATCTACGACCTCACATTAGTGCTCGACTCCTTGGATCCCGTACAGAAAAATGATAAGACAAGAACGTCATCCCCTTATCTACTCCTACCTACATGCAGCCCACCGGAAAGATCGCACATGCTGTCATACGTACCGAATCTTCTACTGATCCATCCCAAAAATAACCAAACCATGTTCTCCGCCCTTGAAATACGTCGACCCCAATCTACAACCTTGTGGAAAACGGCGTTTATTCTATAACCAAACCTCGTTCTAACCCCCCAGCACCATTCCTTCACTCGTCATCGTCATCCACCTCGTCCATACCAAGCCATGCCGCCCGGCACTTGACCGCCTCAAGTCTGACCGCTCTCTTGGAATCGTCAAGGGCTGCCGTCAGCTTCTTGACAACCTGCCGCTTGAAAGGCAACACAATCTCGCCGCGCAGTCTTTCGGGAATGAGCGCAAGGCACTTGAGCGCGGCTGCCCGGAGAGCCGGGCTGTTTGTTGGAGGGACGGCAGCAGCCTTGTTTTTCGCCGACGCAGCGCTTGCCGTATTCAAAAGTCGGGTGATCAAGCTAGCGGCGTGTTCCTCGAGTGCCTTAGGTTCGTGGGTCAAGACCGCAATCAAAGTGTCGACTGTAGCCTTCTTGACATCATCGAACTGTTGCTGCTGCCCTTGCGGCGCTTGAGATTGCTGCAGGTCCAGGCACTGAAGGAGCAAGGGAGTCAGCTGCGATAGTTCCGGCTCAATGATTGTGTATGGGATCCAGCGCAAGATGCCGGATAGACCAATCAGGTAGTTGGTTTTAGTCGATGGGTCTGCAGTCTTGAACGAGGAAGCGATTTCCGGTACAAGAAGATTGAAGACCTTCTGCTTGTGCAGCCCGGAGACCATGCAGTAGTTGTCCTTTGTCAGAAGATCATGTGGGGCAAGTATAAGACTGAAGCCACGAGCCACAGCGAGGCCATGCTTGGGATCCTTGAGAAGTTCCAGCAGTGACGGGAGGACGGTGTTGAGGATAGGGGCGTTGCGAAGAGCAAGGCCTTTGATGATTGCGAAAATGACCCGGATGTTCTTGTCATTGAGTTTCTCGGCGGACAGCAGCTGCTGCGGCTCAAAGAAGATACTGTTCATAATATCCTTGATCTCGGCTGAAGGGATGAACTTGTTGGCCACAAGGGAGATTTGAGAATTTATTGTCAGACGGACCCGCTGGGGGATGTCTTCCAACACTGCAAAATCCATCAGCGCGGCGAGAAGCCTTCGTGAATCTGCAATGGGTGCCGCTTCGCGGCGGAGGGCTGCGAGGATATGTGTTGAGACGATCATTTTTCTTCTTCTTTCAAGTGAGGTATCCATGTTGAAAGGCGGTGAGCTGTCCGAGGATTCACCAGAGAACAAGGTGTAAGTATCCGGAGCAATCTTCTCCTTCTGGAACTCCACGGTCTGCTTTCGAAGGATGGTGTTGCACAAGCGTCCAACTATATCAAGGGCAAACTCATTATCGAAGGCCGAGGACTTCGATCCTGAGACCTCAGAGAGGAGTGGGAGTATGATCTCGTCGTAGTAGGGACAGGAGTCAGTGGTTCCTTCGAGCTTTACTGCTCCTTTCGAGAACGCGAAAAGTTTTGCTGAGAGAAGCGCAACGATATATCCATCCGAGGCGCCCTGTTGAATAGCCGCATTGAACTTGTTCCTCAGCCGCAACACCACCGTCGGGAATATCTGTTCCTCGGTAGCGAGCTTTGCAAATGCTTCAAGTACAGGAGCATATGAATCTGACCCTTCGATGTCTTTGTCTGGAAGCTCTGCCATGAAGGCTGGGAATGCCTTGTCAATCACCAGTTGAGGCTTTTGGTGTGCAATATCGACCAGGCCAGTGACTGCAGCCGTCTTAACTTCATCCTTGCCATAAGACTCCTCTGATATGACAATGTCGTGGAATATGGCAACGATCTTGGCAACGTCATCGTCATCAAGGACAAGCCTTGCCTTAGCAAGCTGCAAGAGCCCATCGAGCGCCGCCAGACGGAAGGAGACCTCTTTCGCCGGTGCTGTGGCAAGGCCATTGCTCATGACCTCTAAAGCTTGATCGCGGTATTTCAGGAGGGCGTTATCGGCTGTACGGGAACCAGAGTGGACAACCTTGCTGTCAACAAGCCGCCATTCACCGTAGACCGCAATGTCCGCCCTGATCAGCTGAGCAAGAACCTCAACTAGACCTCTCCGTTTCGCCATGGAATCGCTAGTCTGGTAGAGTGTGAAGACATTGGGCAGAACCGCGCCAAGTACCGAGTCCTCGACTGTCGGGGACACCTTCAAGACAGAGTGCAATATCTTTCCGGAAGCTGCCGACTGCTTTGTTGGCGCATCCTCAAGATGTTCATTGCACTCTTTTGTGATTGGCTTCAGGTAGGCATGCAGCGAACCGGCAGTGTTTTGTGTCAGCTGTCTTGCGATCTCCGCAAGACCGCTCAAAGCCTCCTCTGCAAGGTCGTCTTCCTGCGCGTTCAGGATCTCAAACTTCAGAGAGTCCCACAGAGTCACAGCATACAGGGAAACTGTGCGTGGACCGTAATCTTGAACGCACGCAGTCAAAGTTTGAAGGACGTCTCTCTGGTGCTAGTCAGATATGCTTCCAAACCAATTTTTGAGACACTAACCTTTGTGTTGATTGAAGTAGAGTCCAGCTTGTCAAGGAGAGCAGGGAAAGAGTAAGGAGCAAAGTCTGCGGTAGATGAGATGCACTCTCGCAAACGATCCTTTAGGTGTTGGGCAGTGATTCCGTAAGGGTCATCCGGCGGAGGCCTGAACGTGATGGGGAAGTAGTTAAAGACGGCATCAAACAAGTCCTGTTGGCGGTCAGCACAGAAATGGCACACAACAAGACGGGAGTGCTGGAAACAGTCGTGCTTCACAACCGCTGCTAGACTAACCTGAGCATCCGAGCCAAGGGTCCATTCCGTCATGGGAACCTTGAGGATTGAGAAGACAACCATCAAGTTACGGGGATCCTTCTCTCCATCAAAGTAGGAAATGAAGCGCGAAAGGAAACCCGGGGTAGTCTCATGCACGCTCCGTACCGCTGCTCAGGTCAGCTTCCAGCCGACTGCGACGGCCGAGGGTGAGTTACCTTCTCTGTACTTGGCAACAAGCATGTCGATCAACCGCAACACAGAATAGCGCTCGCTCTGAAGCTTGAATTGATGCAGCGGGGCCGTATTGTCTACAAGGGAGGTGAGCACCATGGCGGCCCTCTCCTTCTCCCACGCCCCACGCTCTTCCAGGGCCATGAGGGCTTTGGCTGCGGAGCCAATACCCTCATTATCGTCGGCTATACGGGACAGGACGAAGTCGCAAAGGAGATTTCCTGTTTGAGGTCAGGTGGATGTCCTCTCGGGGAAAAAAAAATATTTTAAAAATATTTTCATTCACGGCTGCAGCAATGCTTGCAATGGCGGCAAAATGCACGAGCATGGAGTAGAAAGTGGGGAGGAGCCGGCACATACTGTGTTGGCGGGTAAAGACCTTGGGCGGCGTGGCCGAAAGGACATCGGCGAGGTAGGCCATGGCTGGCAAGTCAGTACACACAGGGCAGAATAGATTTGGCGGAGCAGGCGCACCCTTCGCTCTCGTGGGCCCGTCATCGTTGTTGAGGAATTCGCCCAGGGACTCGATCAGCTCGAGCAGCTTGAGCTGCTTGGTCTCCAGGCCTGGGCGCGGTCAGCGAGGGCTTGACGTCAGCGGGGGAGGGTGGGGGCGCACGCTCGGCGGTCTGCGAGGCAATCCGCGCCGCCTCGTCCTTGTTCCGGGAGAACTCAAACAAGTACAGCTGAATAGCGGACATGGCGTTTGGGGTCGCGGTGCGGACTCGGTCTGCGAATGGCGGAAAAGCCTAAGGTAAGCAGCTGCGGGTGACGGAAAGCACGTCGCGCGCTACGCCCGAAGCGGGCAGGCGCCGCTGGCCGATAAGATTTGCGCGGGCGTGCGGGTGTGGGCGCCGGCGTCGGGGCCATAGGTCGGGGCCATCGGGGCCAAAGCGGCCAAAATATTGTCGGCACTTGGTCGTCGCCCAGGCACAGCTCAGAACCTTTCACCATGTAAGACCGGACGCGCGCTGCTGCTCCTAGGACGGCCCGTACTACTGATCGCAGACCCCGCAGGCCATCCTCCCTCGACGACGACAACGACATGGCCGACGCGCCCACGTGCAAGGTTGTTCTGGCCGGCGGCGTTGCCAAAAAGCTGCTCGCCGAGGTCCAGGACGGGCTGAAGCAGCTCAACCGCTCCCCGCTGCTCGTTGGCTTCCTCGCCAGCGGCGATCCGGCCTCGCGCGTCTACGCCGACTGGACCGGCAAGACGGCCCGCGAAAAGTGAGCCTCCAGTCGCTTTGTTGCTCCCGCAAATGCTCGTGCCCCGCGCCCTTGCCTGATCCCCGTGTCTGACGAGTCTTGTGCTCCAGCGGCTTCCAGTACGAGCTTCGCGAGGTTGACCGCGAGGAGCTCGAGGATGCCATCATCAAGGCCAATGGCGACGACGCCGTCGACGGCATCATGGTCTACTACCCCATCTTCGGCACCCGCCAGGACCAGTACCTGCAGAACGTCGTCGATGTGACCAAGGACGTCGAGGGCCTGACCCACAAGTACATCTCCAACATGTACCGCAACGTCCGCTTCCTCGACGAGGCCCAGCAGCTCAAGAGCGTCCTGCCCTGCACCCCGCTCGCCGTCATCAAGATCCTCGAGCACCTCCAGATCTACAACACCATCCTCCCGTACGGCAACCGCTTGCACGGACACACCATCACCGTCATCAACAGGTCCGAGGTCGTCGGCAGGCCGCTTGCGGCTTTGCTGGCCAACGACGGTGCTGTTGTCTACTCCAAGGACGTTGACGACGTTCAGCACTACCACAGAGGCGAGGGCTTGCGCAAGCGGAGGCACGAGGTTGAGGAGAAGCCCGGCTGGGGCTTGGAGGAGATCCTCCCGCTGAGCGACGTCGTCATCAGCGGCGTGCCGGGCGACAAGTTCAAAGTCCCCGTTCACCTCCTCCGCGAGGGTGCCGTGTGCATCAATTTCTCCAGTGAGAAGGTGAGTGGATGGGCATTGACCCACACGACTCCAATTGATATTAACAGTCACAGAACTTCTCTCCCGAGGTCAAGCAGAAGGCCTCTATCTACGTCCCTGCCATTGGCAAGTGCACCATCTCCGTGCTACTGAGGAATTTGCTTCGCATTGTCCAGAACAAGAGTGCAGATGCTCAGGCCAAGCCCGCCTCCGCGGTGGAGAAGCAGGGCACCCTCGAGGCCGCTTCCTAGAATGCGTTCGTTGGACGCCGAGGAACTCTTAGATAAGACTGCATTGGGATGATCGCCATGGAGCACGTGGGATAGAAGTGAATTGGAAGGGTCTAAGGACCCAAAGAAAAGTTTATGCTGATTTGATATGTTGATTGACTGCACTATCAAAGGTCGCCCGACCGACCATTAAACCCAACGTAGATAGATACCATAGAACGCCAGCTTGTTTTCCACCCAGACCCGCGCCCGCTCAATGCATAGAACCTCGGTGAAAGACTTTTTATGCCGCCCGTCACACGCGGGCACGCTTGGGGTGCGTTTCCGGTGCAAGATCCTCGTCCATCTCATCGTCACTGATCTCGTCATCATCGATCATTGTGCCGCCATCTTCACTCTCCTCTTCAATGTCCTCCTTGGAACGTTTCAGACCCTTCATCTTGCGGGTTTGAAGTTGGTTGAGATCCTGCTTGCCAACGTGGACTCTTCCGATCTTGTCACCCATGATGTCCGTCTCGATGTTCTTCTTGCTCTTGGGCTGTGTAAAGGAAATGTCAGAATCGCGTTCATATGAGACAATTCCCTAGCAGGAAAGATAGGAGGGAAAGGGTAAAACGTACCTCAAGCTGCTTAGGCTTCTTGAGAGCATCCTTCATCATAGACTCATCCGCCGCCTGGACCCTGCCGACCCTGAAATCAATTCTAGGGCCCATCTCCTCGACTTCGACGCGCGGCAGCTTCTGACCGCTCCTCTTCGTCCTGATGAGGTACACGCGCATGTGGATTGCAGGCTTAGGCTCGCCATCGACTTCGTCCTTGGCGCTGAAGTGGATCATGAATTGCAGACCCTCAACGTCCACGCTCTGGGCTTCCCCTCCGCGGAAAAAGTCGGTGAAATAGTTCTTTGCCTGGGTGTACGCATTGGGAACGGGGCTTTCGAAGGGGGTGCCGGAGAAGCTGAGCATGGGCTTCAGGCCGACGGCGGCCTTCTTGTTCTTGAACTGGCTGAGCTGGCGGAAGGTGTCCGGGTCGATGTACAGCTCGAGCATGTCGAGGACCTTCCACTGGAAGAAGCGCATAAAGGTCAGGCTGTGGGGCCGCTTCTTGCTGTGGTGGCCGAAGACCATGAGCGAGGCGTCATTCTTCTCGCTGAAGAACTCAAGCGAGTCGGTGTTCTCGAACGGGTGGATGTCGTTCTTCTTGTTGAACTTGATCGCGAGCGGCTCCTTCAGCTGCTTGAGGTCGGCCAGTGCATGTTGCGCGATCTGGCTGCACGACGTGCCGCGCAGGAAGAGCGTTGTCTTCGGGTTCTCGTGCACCTGCGCCTCGCGTTTCTCGAGGGCGCGCTTTGTGCGCGCGCTCTTGGGCTTGCTGTGAAAAATTGGTCAGTGATGACTCGAGCGAGGAGCGTTCCATACGATTGCATACATCTGGCGGAGCGGGATTGACATTATGAACGGGCGTGGTCTTGCGGTGCGCTGCTGGGCCGCGACTTCGCGCCGGGAACTTTTTGATATCCGCAAACATTCTGCCGCGAGGGCGGTACCTATTATGGACTAGCGCTAGGGCCTCCCACCCCAAGATTGTCCAAACCACGTGCTGGCCTGTCTTGGGCGCCTTCGACCTTTTTCGTTGGGATACAATGTACTTCTCCTCTCCCAAACTCTTGTCCGAGGTCTATTCCTTGGATTTGAGGATACTGTCACTTGTCGTCCCATTTCTGGTGCCTGTTAGCCCATACCAGAGCCAGTAACAAAGGTCCGTGAGGAAAGTAATACTGCAACAGTATTAAGTTTCCCTCCGAAGCAGAATGGAGGCTGCCTTGGCTTCTTCGCATCTCAAATACCAGAAAATATGGTCGGTTGAAGTTCCCAGCTCATCAAAACATACGTTAGCAACAGCAACGCGGTACGGGCAGCAAGCGCCCATCCTTTGCGGCGTTCCTGATGTTTGCATAAATCATTCAATTCTTTTGATTGTCGAGACTGAGATTCTGGGGGCTATTTATGACCATCAATACCTGCAGCTTTCGTCGCGTGGACTTTCATGAGAGATGTCAAGACAGGTATCGGACTACTCGTTGGCTGATTCACAATCATGTCGCAAGCGAATCAGACCTCGAAGCTGAGACTGAAACCTCTGGGATTCCCCGCACACGTCAACTGGAAACATTCAATATTGGTGCTGCGGAGGTTTGTCAGCTCGCGGGCAACCGGCGATGACGTGACAAGGGCAGGTGGCCTGTGCGTTTTGTCGGAGGAGCTTTTAGGCGGCGGGGCATATCAATCAGTTGGATCTGATTACTCGACGACCACCGTCACTTTTAGCTTCTCGCACGCCACCAACAGCCTTTCCTCGACGCCCAATTCATCCCGCCAGACTCTCACGCAGAGCCTTTCCCGCATTCCCTCCGCCTGCCGAAGACAAGCCCTTTGCGCCGCCAACCATGAGCGCCGCGACCGTCACCGAAATCACCACCGACGCCGACTTCGCGGCCTACGTCCAGAACTTCCCGCCCAATGCGCTGCTCGTCGTCTACTTCCACGCGCCGTGGGCCGCGCCCTGCAAGCAGATGACGACGGTGCTCGAGGCGTTGGCCAGCACGTACACGGCCGACTCGCCACCCTCGATCGGCTTCGTGTCGATAAACGCGGAGGAGCTGCCCGACGTGTCGGAGGCGTACGACGTGACGGCGGTGCCGTACATTGTGCTGCAGAAGGGCGGCCAGACGCTCGAGACCGTGTCCGGCAGCGACGCCTCCAAGGTGCGGGCCGCCGTCGAGCGGCACGCCGGCAAGAGTGGCAACCCGGGCAAGCTGGGCCTGCCGCCCGCCCAGGCCGTCACCAAGCCCGCTGAGCCGAACGGCAGCGCCCCCGCCCCGAACGACGCCGCGGCGGCCGCCCCCGCCCCCGAGGAGCCTGAGACGAGCAAGGAGGAGTTGTTTGCGCGCCTGGAGGGCCTCGTCAAGGCGGCCCCGGTGATGCTGTTCATGAAGGGCACTCCCAGCGCGCCGCAGTGCGGCTTCAGCAGGCAGACGGTCAGCCTGCTGAGAGAGAAGGGTGTTCGATACGGTTTCTTCAATATCTTAGCCGACGACGAGGTCAGGCAGGGCCTCAAGGAGTACGCCGAGTGGCCGACTTTCCCGCAGCTGTGGGTGGGAGGTGAGCTCGTGGGTGGACTGGACATTGTAAGTTGATTCAGTTTCTCATTCTCGACATGCAGAGTGCGGCATGCACATCTCATGATCACGACCTCCAGTGATGTTTGCTCGGCTGACACAAAAACCTTGTAGGTGCGCGAGGAATTTGAGAACAGCCCCGACTTCCTACAGGAGTACGCAGTCAGCACACAGCGGAACACCGCATCGGCCGACGCATAAGCGCAGCGCGCCTGAAAGGTGCGCGGAAGTAGTATGCAACAGCATCAAGTTGTGCAATGGATTAATAATGAAGAACCGACGAACGGCACGAACGGCATTACGAGGCGCGATGGGAAATGATGACTAGCATTGGGCAACCCTCAGCCCACAAAAAGCCTTCCCCTATGTAGAAGAGCCTCTATAGTAGGTAGCAGATACCACCTCGGTCAAATGACTTTTATGCGCCAAGCCAAACACCCCGGGCCCACAACGATTAAAATTAGATGTCCACTTATAGTTGATCGTACGAGCTCCCCCGCCAAGGTCGGAGGGGCTGCACGCGAAAAAGGCTCGGCACGTGCATCTTGTCTGTGGCGCACCCGTAGCGTCGAGACGGGGGTTGTGGTGTACCATGTTGGTCGGAAGTACAGTACAGGAGGTCGCACACCGACAACATCTGTGTAGTGTAGAGGACCTGGCGATTCTGTTCCCCTAGTGAAGTAGTTACGTGTCACACGTCTTTTTTTTCCTTTTGTCTTGTGAAGTTTTGCGAGATTATTTGATAGCTATGTATGGTATCATATGATGCAGAGGAAGTATTTGATTGGAAAGAGATGGGGGGAAACAACACTTCGCTCAGCGACTCTACTGTAAAGTCGGAATAAAGGAAAGCTTCTCTTCTCTAGTTGTTGTCAGGAGCTTCGTTGTTTCTCCGCTTTTTCTTCCCTGCTCTGCTACGCCGCTCTGCGCCTCATCGCTAACAGGAAAACTCTCCGAACAGCCGAAGCCAAATCCAACGTCAACCCGTACAACCCGAACTTTTCGCCTTCTTTCCCGCGAGAGAAATAGGATGAGGTATATTAAAGACCAATGTGTAAAACAGTATGTAGGAAAGAGATAAAGATGTATTGGAAAGATGTACAGCGAACAGATAAATGGTGATGCTTGAGATGTCTATACGTTTTGTTTTGTTTTTTGGTTCTCGTTCTGTCGTCGTTGCTCACCAGTTGCTCTTCGACTTGCCGTCCTCGGAGCTGAGGACAAATGCGCCAGACGACAAGGCGTCGAGCTCCTCGTCGTCACCGCCAGAGACGGCGCGCTTCTTGCCGAGGAGGGCGCCGGTGACACCGTTGTTGAGCAGAACGGTCTGCGTGGAGTCGAGCACAAGGCCGGTGATGGAGCTAAGCAGGCCGGTCGAGGTCAGGCGCGCCTTCATGGCGGCGGGATCCTGGCGCAGAGCGGGCTCCTTGTCCATCAGGTAGGCCATGACGCCGGTGACGTGCGGGCAGGCCATGCTGGTGCCGTCGAGGTACTGCACGACGTTGTCGCCGCCAATGTACGTCGACAGGATGTCCTCGCCGGGAGCGTACACATCGACGCAGGCGCCCGTGTTGGAGAAGGAAGACACCTCGTCCGTAATACCGATGCTGCCGACGCTGACGACAGATGAGTTGGAGCCACCGACGTTCGACGGCGAGTAGTCGCACGCGTCCTTGCCCTTGTTTCCGGCCGCCACCGAGGCGTGGATGCCGGATTGCGTGGCGAGCTTGATGACGTTGCTCAGCGTGTCGACCGTCTCCTCGGTGCCGAAAGACATGCTCAGGATGCTGCCCACGAAGTCCGACTCGGTCTTGCGCTGATCATGCTGCTGGATGACCCAGTTGATGCCGGCAATGGTGTCGGAGGACTTGCCACCTCCGTCGGCATCGAGGACGCGCACGGCGATGATGTTGGCGCCGGTAGCAATACCGAGGGTTGCGCCGGCAGAGGTGCCCGAGACGTGAGTGCCGTGTCCAGCACCGTCCGTGTAGTTGCCCCTGTCGTCGGTCCAGCCGTCTACAGGGCGGTCCGAAGTGTCCGGGTAGGCGGTCCAACCGTTGCGCGCGCGTCCCTGGAAAGCGACGTGATCGACGTTGACACCGGTATCAACGATGTAGATATCAACGCCCTTGCCGAGCTGGGCGTTCTCGTACGAGTAGGTGAAAGCAAGGCCATCGGTGGCGTTGCCACCAACCGCCAGCTCGCTGGAGATGCGCTGCAGACCCCAGGGAGAACCACCTCGTGTGCTGACATCCCTCTTGCTCCTCAAAGAGGAGGCAGACATGACGGCAGACTTCTCGACCGACTCAACTTCCACCATATCACCCAAAGCCTTGATACAGTGTTCATTTATGTTGGCCGAGAAACCGCGGAAGGCGCTGTTGTTGAACGTGTAGCGCACGTCGGAGTGGTTGGTGGAGAGCTCCAAGCGGCTGAGAATCTCCTCGACCTCGGGAGTGGTGGGGTGCGAGGCATTGAAGAGGATCAGATGTTCCTCACCTCCGGACTCGTGAGAAGAGCCAGTGGTTGCTGCTGCTGCGGCTGGGCTCGTAGATGTCGCGATGGCGGATACGAGAGCAGCAATGTTCTCGGCGTCGGTTTCCTCAGAGGAGCCGCGGTTGAAGCCCAGGAAATTGCCATGCCAGTTGGCAGGGATGGGAATTGTCCATGCCGAGGTAGATCCCAGCAGAGAAAGAGCGGCTGCCGAAGCGGCGAAAGCGTACTTCATGATGAAGGAGTGGTAAGAGCGCTCTAGGCGATCTCAAGTAATAGAGAACGAACGAAGATCCGAGAGATGGACGGATAAAAAGGAATGTGATGCTGTATAGCTAGTGTCAGACGTAGAAGCTCAAGGAGTCACAGGCAGGCCATCAATGACATGGAGAACCAGGGGAGACATTTTGGCGTGTGGTAGCATCATGATGGAGCATGAACAATGCCGTTACAGGGAGGCTTGAGACAAGCCCGGGCGTAGGACAAGAAACAGAGGCGAAGATGAATCAACGGAAGAAGCGGTTTACGCGCTGATTTGGACGAGTGGACGGGTGGAACAGGGATGAGGGGATGAGGGAGAACCCTGAGCGTTGCTCTGTATGCAGTTTAGTACTCACATGTACACGTTGAAGCACGCAGCTGCCAGGCGAATGATTGCAGTAAAAGAAGGTCTGATTCTGTCTGGTAGGTAGACCGTGCCGGCACGGGGTTCGGTATAGGCTGGGGAAGGGGAATTCAAGGAGAGAGGGTATTAAGATAGCAGTAAAGAAGGGAAAGGCCGTATATCAAACACCCTTGGAGCGCACACCAGAAACACAAGAAGAGACTTGAGAAGAAAAGGCGTGAGAGAGGAGGGGGAAACAGTGCATTTTGATGCATGGCGCGCAGCCGGCGCCATGCTGCCATTTCGCGCAGGGGCGAAACGTGCAGCACTCCCCACGGGCTCACATCGTGCATTTTGCGCCAAACGGCTCGAACGACCATTCTCCTTCCAGCTCCAGTCCGCGGCTTGAAACGCTGGGCGGACCGTGAGGAGCATGCCCACGCGGCGATCGACGCCAGCAGCGGCCATGGCAGCGGCCAGAGCAGCGGCCAAGGGCCGAGAGCATTGCGGGCGGGCGAGAGCGAAGCGCAGCCAGTAGGACAGGCTCCGCGGCGGCGCTTGGCTGCAAGGCACAAGCACCGAGGGCCAAAAACACGGCGTTCACAGCGGCCGGAAGCGGCAGCGATGCGTCGCGGAGGGCATGGCGGACGCGGGCTCTGGTCGCTGGTTGGCGGAGGGTGCAGTGCCTTCACGTCTTTTCAGGCGGTGCGACGTCCAGGCGCAGGCACAGGGGCGGCATCGGGCGTTGGCGGGTTTCAGGTCTCAGCCTCGTTGCCTCGGGGCAGCTAGCCGACCGTCTCACGCAGCGGGCGATGGGCCGCCTGCTGGCCTGCCCAGCTGCGGACCGTCCAGACTGGGCCTGATGCCGTTAGGTGCCGTCGTTCCGAGTGGTTTCGACCTCTCTGGGCCAGTGGCCAGGGCAGGGTGTTTAATGCTGAGGCACGGGAGCGGGTGGGTAGGTGGCAGGTGTGGTGCGGAGGTCGGAGCGGATTCGGGAGCCTCACGTGGGCCGGCCAGCGGTCAGCGGTCAGCAGCCCGGCCTGTCCTGGCCACTCGACCGCCCGCGATGCGCCAGCGATGAGTCTGTGTCTGCGCCTGCTCGGCGCCTGCAGCCCAGCCAACGTCCTCGCCGCAGCCGCCGGTGACGCACGCCAACCTGCCGCGTGTGCGATCAGAAACCCTCCTCTTCGTTCCCTCCGGTCCCAGTCAGCGCGCCATGGACGCGCGTGCGCGTCTGCCGTTGGCTTGCGGCACCAAGCCCGCGCGGCAGCAGCGTCGCGTCTCGGCGGCGAACCTTCGCTTGACGTCGAGGACGCGGGAAGTGCCATGGTGCTGCAATGCAGCTCTTGACCCCTGGGAGTCCGCGCGCGTCCAGCAAAGATACGCAATCATCTGCCAGCGGGCGGTCAGCGATATCTCAGCAATCTCAGCAACCTCAGCAATCTCCGGCGTCCATCGTGCATGCTGCAGCCGGACTCGCGCCGGGCGATCGCAGCCCCGCATGTCCAAGGTCCAAGTCGAGCCGGCGTCGCAGCGGCATTGACGGTCGCATTGGCGGTCGCATTGACGGGCGCACCAGGCCGAGGTGTGTCGACGGGAGGCAGGGGCCAGCCGTGGTCGGGCGGTCGTCGGCGTCGAGGTGTTGGCGCTGTCGTCCGGGGCACAGGGCGAGGCACAGGGCGAGGCACAGGGCGAAGCACGTGCTGGGTATCGCTGACGGAGTGCAGAGAGGTGGTGCAACACGTCTCTGGGCGGGCGCCATCCGTTCGCTCCAAGTCGACCGGATCCCCCAGGTTTTTAGCAGTCCTGCTGCGCCGCGCACGTGACTTAGCCGCTGTAGAGGCGCCATGTCGCTTCACACTCGCCTACACTGGTGCGGGCGGCACAGCACAGCGTGCCTCGCCCTATTCGGCCCAGATCGACCTTGCGAACACGCCTTTTTGCATCTTGTCGGCGACGTGCTGGCATGAACATGCCCCGGAGCGCCTTTGTCCGCCAGGGGAACGGCAGTACTGCGCCGTTCTGGCATCTCCCATGCGCCAAGCCCGCTGGGAGTAGAAAAAGGATGCTGATGTTCTTCGAGAGGCCGCAAACCCCGTGAAAGCTCTTCACAGAGACCCTTGCGAGGTGCCGCAGCGCTGGAAGGTGACCATCTATTTCGGGCCCGATTGGGCCAATGGCAGAGTCTCTCGCGTAGCACGGCGGCTATTGCAGCAGATCGCTTGCTGTGCCTCACCACCTCTGAACGCTCAAAACGACGGTTACGCTCAGCCGCCGCCGCCGCTGCTGCTTGGCCATGCACGCTCTGCTGCTGTCCCGATGGTGTCGCGCCCAGTCTCCCCTGTCTCACCCGCGAGTCCAACATGGAGTCGGCCGGGTTCAACGAGCAACGAGCACACCGACCAACCTGAGGAGGCCACCCCGCGCACCCCTGCATACGGCGTCTCGACTCCACATGCCCAAGTTCAACGCCCAGAGACCCCGCAAAGGCCTTCTCACGACGCCTCAGCCGGCCAGACGTATCCAGGTGCAGCAGCCTCTGTTCTCTCCCGTCCTCGAGAAGATGAGAGGCTCAAGCTTTGGACGCCTTTTTTCCTCCGCCGCCCCGCCCTTTTGTCTTTTATCGCTCTATTCGTAATATTAATCGTTGTACTTGCTATTCTCTTTGGCCTCTCCTCGCGGGATGAGCGCCTTACTTCGGCCGACTCGAGGCTGTACTACCTGTGGGTTTACGGTCCAACAGCCGGTAAATGCCATGGTCATCCCCTTTCGGACGAGCCGAGCTAACGCCATGTGCAGTCTTCACCAGCATCGCTGCCTTCTGGGCACAGGTTGAGTACCGCTCGAAGCAGATGACGCCATGGGTTCTGATGGCTCAAGAGCCGCAGCCTGTGCGGAAGAGCCTTTTGCTCGATTACATCGACACCATGAACGTCGTTGGCCTAATCAGCTCGTTGCGAAACCGACACTGGCTTGTCCATTCGGCGCTTGCGGGAACATTTTTGATCCAGGCCATCACCGTCTTGTCCAGCGGTCTGTTCATTTCAACCCAAACCACGATCCGGGCTGAAGACGCGGACCTGACTGCTTGGAGCGTCTTTTCCGGTTCCATCCCAGCCACTGCGGGCTCCGAACCAGCCGCGAACGCCTATGCCGTCCTCGCGTCCAATCTTTCTTATCCGAACGGTACTCATGACCGGTACGCATTCCAATGGTTCAACTCACCTAAAAACGACGTTTTCAACATGACCGCCTCCGTCGACGTCTTCTCTGCCGATCTGTCATGTGAGATTGCCAACGTGACGGATCTTAGAATTGGTCAATCGTATGGCAACAACACGAACACCCTCGACGAAGCCCTTCCTCTCTCAACAGGGCTCGAACATTCACAGGCTGAGATCACAATGGATGCGTCTTCATGCCAGAATCTTTACATATCAGTGAAAGACGGCGTTTCGTTTGGCTACAACGGAAGCTTTTGCAGCAATTTGAACCCTCAGGAAGAGGACACCGGTCGTTTCGTCTTGGTCTGGGGCGAGTGGAAGGACGCTGCTTCCACCCCGGAAAGGCGCTCGCCGCAAGATATTTCGCTTGATGACAGCTGGACCACTTTACGAGACGCGACTACCAGAGAGGAGGCCAGCACGGGAGTGAGCATCCAAACAATCGGCGGTGCGGGTTCGACAAGGCCAACCTCGACAACGGGATCTACCATCACAGCTGAGACCTCTTCGCACACTACCAGGCAGACCTCTGACCCCTCCGTGATCTCTATCGACGACGGAGATCTCGGCATATCATCAACTCGCCAGAGCCTCGCGACTACTACGTCATCTAGCGGGATTGAGCCAACCCCAGGCGTTCCGTTCACACTCGGCAGTCTGACCTTGCAGGTAGCGGCACCCACATTCAGCCCATCGCTCGGCCTTGTGTGTGCGCCTAGTTACTCGATTCGCAAAGGCAGCGTGGCACTGAACAAAGACAACAATGGCGAAATCACACCCTCCATCTCCTTCTATGGAAATGAGACGGCAGCTACGCTCTCAAATGTCACTTCTTGGGATATTCTGAAAGCATTTGCACAGACAGTCGCACAGACTGAGAGATCCATTTCAACTCTGAACATGGAGGCTCTGATTAACGCGACAATCCCGCAAGCAAGCCTCACTACCGACGCAAACACCACACAAGCAGCGCTGATCCGACTCTTTCGCCTTACATCTGCGCAGTTCGCTAATATCTACCTTACGAATTCTACGGAGGCTCCACTTACAGGCGTCGCCGTGTCGAGGGAGGCGCGGCTCCAGTTGCATGCGCTGTCCTTCTGGCTGATTGAGGCTCTCCTCTTAATCTTGATCCTTGCGACATCATTCCTCTTTTTCAAATCACCTACCATCGCTACGCCACGCGACCCGTCGACTATAGCAGGCTTAGCCACTATTTTGGCGCGTAGTACTGCAGTAGTGTCCGACCTGAAAGGAAGTGGGCTGGAGAGCACCAAGGACATTGACCAACGTCTTCAAACCCATCGATTTAGCACAAGCGCGACAGTTTCGGCGCACAGCAGCCACCCACATTTCCGGATTGAGAGTGCGGAAAGCGAGCATCGGGCATCGACCACGACTGACCAGGCGGAGGCGGAGCAGAGCAAGGATGTAACTTGGTACAGGCCTTTTGTGGCAACCGTCCTGGGACGAGGTCTCGTACTCTCAGCACCGCTGGCTCTTATTCTTACACTGGAACTCCTCTACCAGTATTCCTCACAGAACAACGGGTTACTGGCTGTAGACGACGCCAACTTGTTCGTTCACTACGCCTGGACGTACGTTCCGACTGCTGTCATGGTCGCCGTGGGCCAAACATTCGCCATGCTCGACACAACTGCCAAATTGTTCAACCCATACCACAACTTGCGGAAGGGCAACGCGTCCGCTGAAAAGAGCATCATGGAGAACTACATGCGTTCGGTCACCGTGGCCGCTTTATGTCGTGCTGCTCGCAAACTGCAGTACACTGTTGTTGCCGCTGGAATGGCTGCGGTGCTGACCCCCTTTCTGACCATTGTTGTCAGTGGTCTCTTCAACGCAGAGAGTGCGCCTACAGCCTACACCGCCAGCTTCGCTCGACTCGACAACTTCGACCCGAATACGACAACCACAGGTAATGGGCTGGCATACGCGAATCTCGTGCTCGCGAACAATCTGTCGGAGCCGCTCTGGACACATCAAGACCTCGCATTTCCGCAACTTTCGCAGAGCGCGTCCAGCATCACTGACGACAGCGGCTCCGCTGTATCTGTAGCAGCAGTAAATGCCAGCAGCGTGTCCTTGGCTCTTCCCGCTGTTCGAGGCAATCTCAACTGCACTCCAGCCACGCATGCTGAGATTTACTGCGATGAATTGGCACCCTACCTTCTCTCGCAGCCCAACAGCTCTTACGGAGACCCACGACAAAACCAATACTTCAGTGGCACGGGCTACTTCGGCGATGTGTTCGCGCTGGATGCAAGGGTATACCCAGGCTGCCCAGCCGTCATGGTCGCCTTCGGGCACGTGGACAACAAGACCATTGATAGCGTTACCCACCTGTCGTGCTCACCGTACGTCGAGACAGTCAACGCGACGGCATCATTCAAGCTTCCCAGCTGGGAGCTCGACACCTCTTCGCCCGTGACAACGGATGAGAACGAGACGAGCGTGTTCTATGACGGGCAGATGCCCGACTTCCTCACGGATTCGGGATATTCGTTCGCCAACCCGCTGCCGGTCAACCGGTCGGACGAGGACTTCGCCAGCATCTTCCCTTTGGCCATCTACGGCCGCAACGGCACGCCTGTGGCGGAGCTCTTTGGCCCGGACAACATCGGCAACCTCCAGCGCGCCGTCGAGTCGACGTACGCGCTGGTCATGGCGCAGGTGCTCAACTGGGATCGCCAGCAGCTAGGCGGGGACGACGTCACGTCGGCGGGTGCCGTCGCGTTTGAGGGCAATTTGACGGACAGGACCAGCATACGGCTGGTGCAGAGCGCTGTGTCGACCCGGATCCTGGAGGGCTTGCTCGCCGCCATGTTTGTCTGCGCGGCGCTGACGTTCGCGCTGCTGGACACGAAGAAAGTGCTGCCAAAGAATCCGTGCAGTGTGGCAGCCATGGCCAGCCTGCTGGCGGGGTCCAAGCTGCTTGCGGCTATACCTGAAGGCGCGGAGTGGATGTCCGATAGGCAATTGCGGCAGAAGGGCGTCTTCGAGGGAATGGTGTTTAGCATGGGCTGGTGGGGCGACGGAAGTGGGGTGAGTGATGACGACGGAAGGTCATCCTCTGGCGGTGACGGCCAAGCGGGCAGAAGCAGGTTTGGGATCGATATAGGGACTGCTGAGAAGGGAAAGGTGCCAGGTGCGAAACGACGCTGGTGGCCTGCGCGGTGGAAGAGGCGAGAGAGCCAAGGGGAATGACTCAATAGATAAGGAGAGGATGCCTTTCTCTCCAGGTCGCGGCTCTGAGCCGACACTACAAGCCGCTACGCCTAACCATGCTACGTACGATCTGTGGGACCCGTGCTTTCTCCGTAAAATCTTCTTGTTTATCCTTATGGTCTTCTCTATTATGACTAGAATTACTCTGGGTGTCTTGTTCAGCCAATCAAGTCAACATAATGGCTTCAGCACTGCCAGGAGAGACTATTATTACCTTTGGACATACGGACCAACAGCGGTCTGATGACAGCCTTTTCCTCGACTATATCGGGCTTATGAACATATTCAGCTTGTTCACATCGTTGGGCAAACCGCACGTCTTTGTCAGCGTTGCGATTTTGTGTTGTCGAGCGGCTTGTTGGAAGCCATTAGCGTGACGGTTGGATACGACACTGATACATCCACTACGCATGGACATTCGTCCCGACGCTGATGATGGCGGCGGTAGGCCAGTTTTTCAGCATGCTCGACTTTGCAACCAGATTCTTCGCGCCATACAGCGCACTCCGTCGACATCGACGTCCATCCGCCCGAGGCCCCGCCCATCGCCGCAGCGAGACCATCATCTTCAGTCACGACCACTGGAAGTCAGTCACCAGCGGGGGCGACTCGTACAAGCTGACGAACCCCCAACCCGCGCAACGAGACCGACGAAGGCCTGGCCACGCTGTACGGCCTCGCCGTGTGGGGTGTGGACGGCGTGCCGAAAGAAGAGCTGGTGCGCGACGAGCAGAGGCTGCTCCGCAAAGCGGAAACCGTGTACGCGCAGTTTCTGGCGCAGCCCTTGAACGAGATGAGAGAGTGACCAAACGGAGCCGCCGGGTCGACAGAGAAGCGTGACGAAATGGACGACGACGACGCTGCTGGCTTGACCGGCACCATCCTGTACACCGGCCGCACCCGCCGGGCGCCGAGTGGATGTCCGACGAGCAGTCGAAAGAAAGGGGCGTCTTCGATGGGGAGGTGTTTAGCATGGGGCGGTGGGATGGTAGCGTGGGCGATGGGGGCGGTAGCAGGTCCTCTTTGGGTGGGAAACGGTTTGGCATTGACATTGGAACCGCTGTCCGCGAGAAAGACGGGGCAAGTGACGAGGGAAACGACAACCCGGTGAAGGCGAGGTGGAGACCCGCGTGGTTGAGGAGCGGCGAACCAAGGTGAAGTAAGAGGGGGTACCGCGTGTTTCGGCGAGGAAAGGGATGAATGAATGAGGCCAAGATACCCACGTGTTGTTTGTTTTCTCTCACTTGGAACCATTTAGTTTCTCCCACAAATAGTATCTATCAAACAGTTGATGGATGATGGATCCCACGTTCCCACGAGTGTGGTACCAGAGAAAGCAGGCGTAAGAGCACGTAGTGCCTTGTAACCCACGCGTGGAACTCCCGTGTCAATGAGATGATGGTGTCGAGAGAGCTCACAATGATTTTCGCAAACACGCAGCAGCCGTGTTTGCGTGCCCTGTCATGGATCGATCCGATATGCAGCGCCGCGGGGATATCTTTGTTGACCGGACCTCGGACTGACACCACCGCCCAATCTACACCTCAGGTGGTACCCGACTACCCTCTCCATCTATCTCATCCCCTTTGATGAGATTGGCCGTTTGCGGAGTAGGCTGGACAGGGCCGGCAACGCCCGCATTTAAAATCCGTTCGCTATATCCGAGTACGAAGAGCTAATCGTGATTCGTCTGGGGTTCTAATAATGATTCTTGTCTTACCACAGGTAGCTTGGGGCGGACAATTTTCTTTTTTTGGGGGTAATGACAGGGTCGCTAATAAGGACGGAGGTTATAGCTTTCCTTCCATTTTCCGCTGCCCTTGCCGAGGACGGTACATGCCGGTGAGTTGGGTAGTAGCGGGGACGTCATATGATAGGCTGTCGTGACCTTCTACTAAATGCCATAGCGCAACATACCGGGCCGCGCCAGCGCCATGTCCATGTTAGCGCAACCCGTCCCAAGAAACACCAAACAGTGCTGTCAACTAGTTCTTGGTCCGCTGCATTCCCAAGACAGGCTTTTGCTTGAAGCATTCTGACTTCGTTGTCTTTTTGATGTGGTCCTTCGAGAGACATGCTTTGGACATCGTGATTGTTTTTTTTTGTTTTTTTGGTTTATTGGGATGGATGTCACCGAGATGACAGTAAGGCTGGAGACGAGATCTACTGATCGCCATTGTCAGACTCATCAGGGGGGGGCTGTGAGCATTCGGAATTCCCGAGTGGTATGGGCCTAGTGATGGAGATGGGAATGCACAGGGAGCTGGAACGGTGTGAATCCACACCATAACATCGAGAAGCTTTCGGAAGGAGCCTTATGTGAGGCGGTGTGAGTATGAAAAACACCTTGGTACAGATGGTTCAGGTGGGATCCTTCCCGTCAAGCCATCTACGGTCCGCGGAGCCTTAAAAGCTGCAAGCATTATTAAAGTGTTGTGGCGCCGGCCACCCGCGGGGGAAGCAAGGGATGGAAATGGCGATCGATGCCCGTCACCCTAGCAAGCGGGAATCTGGACCCCGTGAAGATGGGTAACGCGCCATTGCTCTGTACCGATCATAGTAACTATGGCAGTAGCTGTCATTCGGGCCTGCTCGTCATGGAGAAGCGTCGGAGAAACTATAGAGCAAAGGTATGAG
The DNA here is from genome assembly GCF_001883845.1 of Diplodia corticola. Taxonomy (NCBI): domain Eukaryota; kingdom Fungi; phylum Ascomycota; class Dothideomycetes; order Botryosphaeriales; family Botryosphaeriaceae; genus Diplodia; species Diplodia corticola. Next base: position 202,277 of record NW_017971533.1, read on the forward strand.
GGTCTGGATGGTGAGCGTTTTGTAAGCTCATCTGAGAATAAAAGCTCGTCGGGGATTCCGTTGTGGCGCATTTCCGAATCGACGGCGGGGAACACACAGGCGTTTCGATGCTAGGAAGGCAGTGGTTTGGTAGCCAGCCACCATTGAGCCCTGTTGCAGCCACTGTGTCCGTGAGACTGAAGAGCATCAATGCCATCGGTAAAACATTCATCTCGAAGAGCTGTTCGAATTGACGCCTTCTAAGACATGTGAATGATATAGACTGACGCGTGAATGGTGATCCTAGCGTCCAATCCCGAGATTCATGGTCACGATGTGTGAACGGCGGAAAGGGTCACTTCTCGTCCGGAAGATAGAGTATGGAATAGGATGTTCGACAAAGACGAGGTGGTTGCGCGGTGGCGTTTACTAGAGCGAGCTCGCAGTGGTCGAAAGCAGCTGCGCCTCAATGGCGCGGCCAACGCTAAGAGCTCGGTGTGTCTATAGTGCTACCAGGTAGCGTACGTAATGGTGCGGTAAACAGGAAGCACTCCCGTAGTAGCTGTCTGTAGCCGGTAGGGAAGACGGTACCAGCTTACACCTGATCATCGCTCAGGAAACCTTCAGTTCTTAAAGCAGCAGTTTCCTATCCGGACCTGGAGTTGATCAGCAGCATCTCTGTCTCCATTCCTCTCCTTTTTCAGAACCTCGGAAGCTCCAGGGGCCCTTTGCAGCAGTCGCTTTGAGGCATTCAGCACACTCGCTACTCACCTGCTTTGCGTTTGCCGTCTTATCGCTTGCAGTAAGCCCCTCTTCACCACCACTCTGAACCATGACGACCAACAGCAGCAGAGACCTTCGACTTCAAGACGTCTAGCCTGATGTCCAACTCCTCCGCAATGACTTCGAGCTCGCCCACTTCGCGTAGACGGAGCACTCAGACTCGCCGCCGATCATCCATCTTCAGCAGCTTCGCCAGCCTCAGCTTGACCAGCAGCCACAGCCAGAGCCGCCGTGGCTCCAAATGGTCAATGGCGTCCTGCTTTTCCGAGAGCAGCAACCCCGATAAGGAAGACGGGGACTACTCCCCGCCTGTCTCCCCCGTGGCCGCAAGCTTCGACCAATCAACCATTGCTTCTAAGCGCAGGTCGTGCGTTCCAAAGCGCGCTGCCGAGTCCTTCACCATTTCGCTCCCTCCAATGTGTGCCCGCGAAGCCGGTGCAGTGCCAGTGAACCTGGCGCCGTCGAGGAGGATGACATATGCCAGGCAATACGGTTATCACGCACCGGATAGCACAAGTTCCATGGACACTGTGGCCGCCAGCAAATAATGGCCCTGGTTGGAACTCATCGACATGCATGCCAGAAAGAGGTTAGGAAGGCGTTGAGTGTTACTTCAGTCTGGATGCCGCTGCCTGAGCCGTGCACCCCCGCCACGGCAGTCGGCGGCAGAACCATGAAATGCGGAGTTTAGGGAGGGTCTTGTTTTTTTTTGTTTTTTTACGGTGTTCTGGGGTTTCTCTGGGGTCAACGACGGATATGGATACGCACACGCAATGATAACATAACACTGAGAAGATCCACTGAGCGCCCTGTTCAAGTGAAATGGTCTTCGCTTACTTACCTTGTCGGCGATCAGCCTCACACAACTCAACGAGGAAGCCTAGTCGTCTTCCATGGCCAAATCTGGTTGCTGTCACTCTGGCATGCATTCGACCAATCGTGTGCGGTGCCACAGGCGCCGTGTCAGATGCGATAGCCGCAGATTCCGAGGGGTTTGCAAGGTCAAAACGAACAAGACTAGGCAGGCTGTGGAAATCGCCGTCGCTTGCTGGCCGCGGGCCGCTTCAGATGCTGCATTGGGCAGCCGGGGCCCGGAAATGACAAAAATCCCAATTCTTTCCAGTAGCCGCTGGACTCGGGCGGACGGACGACGAAGTCTATATTGTACAATGTACAGGTGTTACATCCGTGAGCCCTCCCAGTGCAACGGTCAAGGGCCGCGACACACTCGCTCGTTCCGCAAAGCCCTGTCTTTTTTCGCCTATTACCTCTCCGTGTCTCGACTGCGCGTGTGCTGAAGATCCCGCTCCATGGTGTGCTGCTTATTTCTCCTCGGCCTTCGCCTTCAGGAATGCCTCCAGGTCGAACTTGGGATCTTCGGGGTTTGTGATGACTGCGAGAGGCACTGGGGTCAGCACTTGCCGTTGGTCCGCGGGTCCAGCACGTACGTCCAGAGCGGCCCGGCGGCGCGGTCTTCTTGGTCCACTCCTCCTTGGCCTTCTTGATGAGCTCCTCTTTCCGCTGGTACTCGCGGTTGATGGCGTCGAGCTTGTCCTGCGAGGAGAGCTTGGCCTGGTGGTAGACGCCGTAGAACAGGCCGAGGCCAAGCGCAGACCACCTCAGGACCTGCGAGAGCGCGTCAGCGGGAGGAACACAGCGGGCTTGGGGGCTTGAGGGCGATGGCGGCAGCCAATGCGCGGGAGGGGGAGGGAGCGGCCTACGTTAACCCCCGTCGATGCCATTTGGGCCGTGGGAAGCGATAAGCTGGCGAGCGGGCGGACAGGTCAATGGCGGAGCCGCGATGCAGAGAGTCGCGGGCGGATGGAGCAGAGACGCGGCGATGGCGGGCTGGGGGCGTTGGGGCTCCGGGGCAGCTTTTCTCGGCGGTGATGTGATGGCAGAAGTGTCGAGCAGATGCGACAAAGTCAAGCGGTTCGCTCCGAGGCGCCGGCCGGCCCTGCCTCTGGTTGGCTGAATCATCCGCTCTCCAGCACACTGCACTCCACGCTCCCACGCCCAGCACCCCAGACCGCCCGCCCGCCCAACACGCCCACTCGAAAAACACCCCCGGACTCCCGCTGCGCGCCCGCGCCCCTGATCTGGACGGAGCCTCCTGCGCGCTGCCGTCCGCCGCCCACCAACACCCCCCACGCAAACCGCCGCCCCGCCCTAGCCATGTCCGACCACTCGGCTGCCACCATGCAGCAGCGGCGCGACGAGATCCTGGCCAAGAAGGCGAAGCTGGCCGAGCTCAAGCGCCAGCGCGAGATGCGCCAGAAGGAGTTCACCGCCAGCCGCCAGAGCATGTCCGACGCGTCCGATGTACGCCCCGCCCGCTGCCCCCGTGTCTTGCACTGCTGATGTGTCTTCTCAGCTAGTGTCGCCCACCCCGAGCCGAGCTGACAGCAGACGCGAGCTAGACAACCTGATCCAGAGCCTAGTCGAGGGCCGTCCTGGCTCCGGTGGCCCCAGGGACCCTTCGTCGCCCGCCGGCGGCAGGGGCAGCAGGCCGACCTCGGTCGTCAGCGCCGGCCAGCTGTCCAGCATCGCCGGCGAGACCTTCGACAGCACGAGCTCGCCCCCGGCCTCCACTCCGACGACCACCACCGTCCCGCAGATGCTGACCATTGCCCCGCTCACCACCGTCTACGAGTCCCCCTCGACCCCGAAGCCTGAGATCATCACCTACAGCAAAGGTGTGCAGACCACAGAGCCATGGACCCCTCCTCAGCGGCGCACGTCGGTGGCCTCCACATCCGAACCAGAGCCGGACGGCCCCGACTGGTCCCCGTCCAAGGCAAAGAGAGCAAGCAAGCGCATGAGCAGGATGGAGCGCCAAAGGGACGAGGAGCTGCGTCAAAATCTGAGGAAGGAAATCGAGGAGGAGCTGAAGGCTCTGCAGAACGAGGGTGCTGTTGACGACGACGCGGCGGAGCCAAAATTCCCCGCCCGGGCACTGAACGACGAGGAGCTCAACGCCGTGACCTCTTCGGACGATTTCTTGGATTTCGTTGAGCGGTCCAGCAAAGTCATCGAGCGAGCGCTAGACGAGGAGTACGACCTCCTCGTAGACTACGCGCTGGCCGGGGTTGAGGAGGTGGATGACGATGACGATGGCTTCGGCACGGCAAAGGGCAAGAAGGGGCGGCGGGTACGCGAGATCACACAATTCTACGACGAGCGGTGGAGCAAGAAGCGTATGATCAGTGACCTCAGCTTCTCGCAAAAGGTACCGGCTCTCTTGGTCAACTAGTGCGTGACATGCCAGCTGACGAATCGCAGTTCCCGGAGCTGGTGCTGGCTTCCTACACGAAGAACCCGTCGGCACCGCATGATCCCGATGGCCTCATCCAAGTCTGGAATATGCACATGCACGACCGTCCCGAATACATTTTCCACGCCCAGTCCGATATCCTCACTGCTCAGTTCTCGCCCTTCCATCCCAACCTCATCATTGGCGGTGCATACAGCGGCCAGGTCCTTCTTTGGGACACGCGTGCCAAGTCACAGCCCGTGCAGAAGACACCCCTCACCGGCTCCGGCCACACACATCCGGTTTATGCCATTGACATTGTTGGAACGCAAAACGCCAACAACATCATCTCGTGCTCCACCGACGGTGTGGTTTGCGGCTGGACGGTTGACATGCTTTCCCAACCGCAGGAATTCCTGGAGCTCATTTCGCCGCCTCCCGCGAAGACGGAGGACATGGCACCTACGTGCATTGCCTTCCCGCAAGCTGATCCCACTTATTTCCTTGCCGGGACCGAAGAAGGCTCCATCTATCCCTGCCACCGCTACGACCGCGCAGGCGCCAAGGCAGGCGTCGATACCCGTGTAGCGTATCGGGGCCACGCCGCCCCTGTCATGTCGCTGGACTTCCACCCAGCCCGTGGTCCGATCGATCTGGGCGACCTTGTTCTGTCGTCTAGTGTCGACTGGACCGTCAAGCTGTGGAAGGTGCGCCCGCCGGCGGCTACGGCCACTGTGGCGTCGAGCGGTCCTGGTAGCGCCCCGCAGGCGCAAGCACCGTTGTACGAGTTCGTACGCGAGGATCTCGTCTATGACGCGCGCTGGTCGCCCGTCAAACCCGGTGTCTTCGCTTTGGTCGATGGCGCCGGCAGTCTCGAGATCTGGGACGTCAACATCGATGTCGAGGTGCCCGTTGCCAAGACGTCTCCAAGCGACAAGCGTGGTGTCAACTTCATGGCCCGCAGTCTGAACAGGGTCTCATGGGAGAAGAACGAGGGCAAGCGCCTTGCTACCGGCGGTCTTGACGGCGTCGTCACCGTCTTCGAGGTGGGTGCTGAGCTGGGAGGGCAAGACAACCTGAGGCAGGAAGAGTGGACCGGTGTGAAGAAATTCGTGCAGAGGCTGGACACGGCAGGTGGCGTTGTAACGAACGGAACTGGCAAGTAAACGTGACGATGAAACGAGGAAGGGAGCCAATGGCCCACATACGTATGTGTGACGACGAATTTAATGCGCTGCTTGTATGACAATGATGGGGATGTGGGAAAAGGGATTGTATAAGGGAGACAAGCCTTTCCTTCGTTCTGATTGGGCTTTTAGGAGTCTTGGCTCTGGCTGGTTTCACTGGCGGCATACCCCCCTCGGTGGCAATTGAAATTAGAATACTTGATTTACACCCCTATGCTGCTGCTATTCTTGAGACGGCGTGGGCGCACATGATGAACCAAAATCGAAACCGGAAGCTGGAAGGACCATACCGATTTATGCTTTGATCGTCACGAATGAGTTGACCAACGGTAGCATACCATAAGACTTATATACGATGAGCAAGTTTCTTCCTTTAAGAAATACCAAGTAAATGTAATCGTCCATATACATGTTTATCCATAGAGTTCTTCCGCTTTTACCCACCGGTCCAGCTCAAGAGTGGATAGTAGGTAGAACGATAGCGAGGAACGCTTCTGATGCTTAGATGTGCAGATGAGGTATGGCCCACTAGTGTAACCGGGTAAAAGGTAGCGGTTGAAAGAGGTGGTCCCAGCATCTTCGTTCACTCGGTACGTGGACTGATTTTTGGTTTTACCTTTCTGACACACCAAACCCCTTTTCAGATTATTTGTAGCTCTATAAGTATTAATCTAGTGGGAAGTGCCGAGCCTTGAATGTAAAGGACAACGGATTTACTTGTCGAACCTAGTGGTGACAATAAATCTCTGTTCAGCCGTATCACTCATACTTTCATCTATTCCTCAACTTGAGAAGAGGAACCCCAAGTACCTTAATTTCCTGCCGCCTCCGACTCTCATACTGTTCTGTCCACAGTAATCATACGACAAGCCGGCTGCACGGCCTGCCTTTTGAAACCCTCTCGCTGCTCTATGTCTGTCCCCTATCTCTCCCCCCAAAAAAAAGCATAATTGCTCCTACATTCCCTCAAACAGGTGGAACACACAGGAGCCGCCAGAATCCAGAAGAAGAATTTCTCCGGTCCATCAGGGCATCTTCATTGCATACGGTGACCGTCGTCATCCCACAGGTGCCAGGCCATGGCATCCAATCAACAACTCCAACCCCTCCCGGTCTTCTACTTTTCCACACCGGCCGCAAAGTCAAGCCAACAGGCATGGAACCTCGAGCCAAGATGGCCAGGGCGTGATGAGAAGGCAGTAATCAGGGAACCACATTCATTGCGGGGGGCGTGACTGCCCACTTCATGCCTCTCCCCTCAGTGCCCTGAACCCCTCCCTTCTCCTGTCCAGCTCCGCCAAAATGTCCTTCGCCCCCTCCACATTCGCCTGGGCCGCCCTCACCCGTTCCAAGATCGCCTCGTCCGTCTCTCTGGTCGCCTCCTTCGCCGCGCGCGCCCACGCACCGCCGCTCTCCGCATCAGGTCCGACCAGGTGGCTCTCGCTGGCGAGGCGCTGAGCCGTGTTGCGGGCTTCCTCCTGAGCTGCGGCGATCTGGTGCCGCAGGTGCGTCGCTATCTGCTGCGTGAGGATACGCTCGTCGTTGGCACAGCGGAGAAGCGCGGGGACAAAGGGGAGAGCGGCCGACGGTGGAAGGTGGAGTTGCTGGCTCCGTTGGCCCGCGGCCTCGCCACCGTCGCCGCTGCCGGATCGTTGATTGGATCCTGGAAGTGTAGACGGGGCGTTGAGCTCCTTGGCAGAGGCAGTTGCCGCATCCACGGCTGCGACGAGTGAAGTGCGGGCGGCCACGTAGCGTTCATACAACGCGTCGACTTGCTCCTGGATGGATTCTGCATCGTCGTCAAGTCCGGAGGCGGCGGCGTCCTTGTCGTCTCGCCGGTCTGGTCTCTGTGGTGTCCCGCCGTTGCTGAGTATGCTCTCATCGCCCTCGGGCATCTTCGCCAGCTCGCCCTCGATCCAGGCAATGAGCTCGTCCCGGGCGGCCCGCAATGCTCGCACCTGCGCCTCGATGCCTCGACTCAGGGTGGAGCCCCCCGTTGATTCATGCGCCACCGCTTTTCTGCGCTGCGTCTCGGCGTCAACATCCTGCTTCGCGAGCAGCAGCTCCTTCTTCAGGCGTAGCACGTGGTCCTTGGTCTGGTCTGCGGCGACGGCGGCGGCCGAAGCGGATGCGTCGCCAACAGCAGAATGGCCGCCGCCCGCGATCTCCGGCGGCGGGACCGGTGCGTCACCTAGTCTGTCCTTGACCCATTGGCGAAGATCGTCCCTCCGCAACGGGTCGTCGTCGGGTTCGGCGTCTGCGGCCCGGTCCAAGGCGTCCAGTAGGACCTGCAGCCTGGCATGCCGCCGGCGCTGGTGTAGCAGTGCGACATAATTCTGGACGTCGTGGCCAGCCTGATGGCCGCCGCTGTGACCGACTACCGGCGCGGCGGATGAGGACGACGAGTAGGGACCGACATCCGCGGCCGGCCCAGTTTCAGCCGCGGCTCGGGCTGTGTGCGCCTCCCGCTGCAGCTGGGTGAGCTCGCCGCGCAGGGCGTCCCACCGGTGCTTGGCCAAAGCATGCGCTCGCACGGCTTCCCAGTACTGCTTCCGCAGGCCAGTCAGCTCGGGCGGAGGCGGAGGAAGGGGCGCGGAAGCGGAACGCGTCTGATCATGCTCGAGCAGCAGCGAGGGCGGAGCGCAAGCCAGGGTCAGCGACGTGATTGGCGTCGCGGACTCGGCGCCGTGCTGCCGCTCTGTCCTGTGCATCTGCGACTGCAGGTGCTGGGCCAGCGTTTTCCTGATGCGCAGAGTCTCCTGGCGCGTATGGATGTAGGGGCGCAGGGCCTCCTCCACCTGCGGGAGAGGGCATGGCAGGGTGGTCATGGTGAGGCGGCCGTGTTTTGCTTCGCGGTCTGGAAGGAGGAGATGGTCGGCGGTGGTGATGGCCAGTAGTGTTTGGCCCGGATGGGAGGAGTGGCCGGGGATGGCCCGCGGCGACGGCAATCTATCGCGCACCCGTCTGCGCCTAAACCCAACTCTATTCAGACCCGCATGCCCATCACCACAGCCTCGTGCATTGGTCCGTCTCCGCCGGAAACGGGCTCCAAGGGCACGCATGGATCATCGGGCTGCAGATGTTGGCGGATCATCCTGCGCCGCGCTCTGATTCCCCTGTGCCATCATCGTTGGGCGTCCCTCCGCTGGGCTATGCGCAAGTCAAAGCATTGAAGTACTCAACTCTGGAACTCTGGCCACACTTGCTTGGGAAGAGCAATCGATAAGTCTGGCTCGTGTGCACTACCCCGTGGAGAGGGTATATGTAGCCGCGTTAACCAAAGCAGCACCATGCTGGCCATCGCGTTCAGCGACATTTGGCTGGGCATGCTGGCTACACAGCTTGGCGATTGTGGAAACAAGCTCGTACCCCCTGGTCTCTCAGCTGAGATCACGCCGGTCTCCGCCTCGAAGCCGCGCGGCACACCAAGCAGTGAAGCCCTGGCTGCGCCTCGGCTTATATGTTCCATAGGAGCCCCACACCGTGATGGTTGGTATACACGCCAAGCCGGCCAGGATATACTGGATACAGCATCTCCATTCCTAGCACTTCTTCGCTTATGCCCCCCGCGCTCCTCCCCTGTCCTCAACCGTTTAGCTCAAGTTTATCAATCCTTCCCGCTGCAGCCGTACCCGCCTCCCTCATCGTGCTCGTTATGCGCGGAGCAGACCGTAGAAGAGGGTCCAGGTGAGCACGAAGCTGCTCAGGCTGCCAAACACCTCGCCGAGCCACAGGTCTCCAAACGGCCGATAAAAGTAGCTTTTCGGCTGCGCCCCCGCCCTCAGCACGAATATGAGCACCGACACCAACAGGCTGCCGGCGAGGTAGAACAGGAAGCCCGGGTATGATTCCAAGCCCAATGTGCCGGCGGCGACGCCGAAGAGTGATGCGGTCAGGTTGCGGATTGTGGAGATGGTCTGACGGCAGTGGCGGCTGCGTCAGCGGCGAGTGGTCTCAGAGCGTATGGCGGCGGCGGAGCAGACGAGGACAAGAAGGGCAGGATGATGCGTACCCGGGCGTTGTGCTGGACACTGTCCTGCACGATTGGCGCAATTGCGAGCTCGCGTTCGTCATGCATGATGGATGACGTGGGGCTGGCAGACGGCAGCGGACGGCAGCGGACGGCAGCGGACGGCAGCGGTGTCGAGGCACGGCAGACCAGTGCGCGGAGGACGGTGCTGTCAACCGGACGGGTGGTCGCGGGAGCGCGAAGACGTCTCGGCCGGGATGGCGGCGACGGACGATCAGCGGGTATGCGCGGGAGGAGCCAACGCCGAGGTCGGTGCAGCCGTCAAGTTCAAGTTCGTGCCCAAGCGCCCTGCAGAGGCGGTTACGCGAAGGGCAGGCGTGAGGTGGGCGAGGGCGAGGGCGGGAAGAGCTGAAGTGTCCTGTGCGAGGAGCTTGGGTTGCGAGCTGCTGCTAGTGAGGTCGACCGACGGCTGGAGTCGGCAGATGGCCCGCCGTAATGCCGACCCCGGCAAGGCGGGCACGACACGCGCAACCACATGCAAGCAAATGGAGAGTGGCAATCTACGTCGTTGTTCCGCGGAGAATTCTACCTAATCTCCAAATATCCCCGATAGGCATTTTGGCATTTTACGGAAATATCCACGACCTCGTGCCCCGTATTCCCGTGCAATGACTATGACTCTCACGCCACCTCACCCAGCCAAAGGGCCGTACTCCTCCAGATACCTGGCATTTGTGAGCCATTAAGCCTCCAGCCCTGCGCAAACAGACTTACTGCTGTAAATGCTCCGGAAGCTGGTAGCCCGGTATGCTGGACGTCATCTGGAGATACTGCAGGGCCTGGCTAAAGTACTGTTGACTATTGCGACTATACGAAACGTTGCCGAGGCTCATATACGCTTCTGCAGCCTATGCCTCCAGGGTCAGCCCACGTTGTACTTGCTTGGCCGGCGGCCCACGAACCTTTTCGAGCAGATCTCCCGTCACACAGCCTTCCGCATACGCTGCCTGTACGGCCCGTGCAAAGTAATCCGACGCAGGCGACAGCACTCCTCGTGCCTCGACATAGCTGGCCGTGTGCAGACGAGCCTCGGAAACCTGCTCTCCAAAGCTGCCTCTGCTGCTCCCAGAAGAGCCGTGCTCCTCTGCGTGGATCTTGGCCAAGGACGGCTGCGCACGCTGAAGCCAGTACTGGCCCAATCCTGACGCGCTTCGTCAGAAACACTCCCAAAGTGCCGCCGGCAATGGCTTACCTCTCAGAGCCGCGGTGCTGTTCGGTCGTTTCTCCAGCATAGCCAGCCACTGGGTCTGGCACCAGTTGGTAACATCCGTCACGCTGCCATTGTCTGCGTCGGCAAACCCAAGGTCCTGCAGCACCGCAACAAAGTAGGCCCAGTCTCCCATTGGCAGCGACTGCATGGAGCTGACGGCCGTGACAATGCCCCGTGCCGACTGCAGGTAGTTTTGCCAAGCGTGCGGGTGTGATCGAAGAGCAGCCTCAATCTGCGTCACGGCGGACTTGCATTGGGCCATGCGCGGGTCACTCATTTTGTCGAGCTCTGGAACGGCGTCTTCCTCAGAATTGGGGCTCCTTGGAGTAGAAGGCGGGCTTAGGAACTGGAACGACATGGCCGTCGGCGGTTCGATATAAAAGCTCGCACCGTCTCCCAGAGCGGCAAATGCGACTGCCCCGTTGAAGGAGGCAAACAGAGTAAGCAGCCTGGGTGTGAGATGGAACGGTGCCGAAGCGCGAATGGTGTAGGGAGGAAGCCGATTCTGATGAGCTGCATGGGAGAAAGAGGGCGGAGGGACGTGTCCAGGCGGTATATGAAAGTCCCTCAGGCGTGACGAGCCTGGGCGTGTGTTGATTGACAAGCAGATGACCATGTCGTGGGGCTGCCCGGGCTCGTTTCGATGGGTGAAATTGGCATAGCGCTCCAGGATCTGCGGCAGTCTGCCCTTGAGTGCCGCGGCGGAAGCAGATGTCAACGGGAGTTAGCTGCGGTTTGGGCCAACTGCGAGCCGCAGACTCCGGGACGTTGGCAGCGGCGTCATGGTGAAATTTAGGGCTGACGGTCGGCGGCGCCGTGTGGCAATCCAGAGAGCGTCGAGGCACCGCACCGGCGCGGGCAGCGTTGATGAAGAGGACCTCGTCCTGCCTAGGCCGCGATGCTTGGCGGAGGTGCCAAGACCGTAGCCTACGTGAAGGGTTCCTCTGCTGCGGGGCGTCTGGCTGTGTCCCGCCGTCCGGCAACAGCAGGGCTGGCCATTGGGGCGGAGCAGCGCCCGGGCAGACGTGGTTTCATCGGGGCCATGTCGTCCTCGCTCTGCCGGTGCGGCCGGGGCTGCGGTCTGGAGAGGGTGTCTGGCATGGAGAGTTTACGCAAGCCGGCGGCCGCCCGGCGGGCCTCTGCGCCTCTGCGCCCCAGACACGGTGCCGGACGGAGGCAGAGTAAGCGGCAACGGGCACACGGGCTGGCGTCTACAGCGGAGAGCGCGCACTGGCGGGGAGGGGCGCGGCAGGGCGGCCGATTCGACGGGCGAGCGTGGCAGGCACGGCAGCGCGCTGCGAGTTGCGGTCAGGAGCAGGGCAGCATGCTCAGAGCCACAGTCAGGCATTTGTCAGACGGGCCGCGCAGGTGGTGGTTCGGAGGTGAGGGAGGCGGCCGGTGCTGACGGAGAGGAGCAGGGCGGAAGAGCGCGGCCCCTGTGCTGCCACTGTGCTGCCACTGCTGCCACTGTGCTGCTGCGGCGCGGATCCCGGTCGCTTGGCTCGCCGCGGCCATCGCTCTCGCCTGCGCGCCTGCATTGCATTGCGCTGCATAACGGATGCGCGCGCGACGGCTCGCGAGGGGGCCCGCGCGGAATGAGGACGTCCTCCGCGCTCTCGAGCTTCCTCCCCTGATGCGCCGCCTGCACTGCCTGCGCTGCCTGCGCTCTCGAAACACCGCCGCGCCAACACCTGCATCTGCTGCGCTCTCAATGGTCTGAATCAGCATGCGCCGCGTCTGAGCCAAACATCCCGCCATACGACGTCACGCGCCCAACACCAACCTCGCCCGCAACCAACCGCACCCCGCCCACTGCCGTCCACTGCCGTCCACTGCCGTCCACTGCCGCCGCCCGCTAAGCATGCCCGGCGGCTGTTCGCCATGGAAAACATCATATACGAAGACTCGCCTCTAGCGGCGTACCTCGAGGGTGCGTCAGCCTGCGCTTCCACGCCTGCGATTTGCGTCATGTCTGAAGAAGAGTCACAGCGGCCTCGGCTAACGCTCGCCGTAGGAGAGGGCACCGGTGAGCCTGGCTGGGTGGCGTCCATGGACGACGACGGCAAGAGCAGCAAGAGCGACAAGAGCGACAAGAGCCAGGAAACCTCGTTTGCCCCCCGCGGCCCCTCCAGCCTCCAGTCCAAGCTGCGGAAGAAGCTGCCGCGCCCGCTGAAGCTGCCTCAGCGCGGCTCCGTCCATCGCCTCCAGAATGCCTACGCTGTAAGCCGCCCTCACCGCTGACTTGCCCGTCCGGCACGCTGACATGTCGCCCAGCGCGCCGTCAATTCTCGGCTGGGCAGCGCCGACAACACCCGGTTCCTCGAGCACTTCCGCTTCACCATCATATCCTCGCAGCTCCTCAGCGAGCACTCGGGCCAAACATCCTTCAAGGTGCCGTCCGGACCCGCCGACGGCTCTGCCCAGACGGTCGAGTATAAGGGCGGCTCCATCAATGTGACGGGGGCCGCAGCTACCGGCGTGGGGGCCTTTTTCGTCGTGTCGTTGCTTCACTGGGCCCGCGAGTCCAAGCAGGGCGGTTTCAACAAGGGGAGACTCCTGGTCGTGGTCATGGCCACTGCCGTTGGTCTGACGGTTGCATACGCGCATGCAAGGCGCCAGTGGCTGCAGAATCTCAGGCATCGCGCCGTCTCCGCTGCCTCGGTGCTGGTGTCCAATCTGCAAGCGTTCGACACCTGCGCTTCTTCAGCCGTCATGCTAGTCCAGGAAGTGGAGCTAGTGTCCCGCGGCTATCGACTGTAAGCCGCGCGCAGTTTGCCTCCCCGTGACTCAACGCTGATGTCCATCCAGGAGCACTCCCATGCCACCAATCACGAGGCTCGATGACAAAAACCAGATCAAGCGGTGTGTGCGTTTGAGACGCAGTCTGCGCAGCACATTCGCCGCCACTCTCCCCGCCTTCGCTGACGAGTGCGCCACCCTGCGCCTTCTAGTGGAGTCAGATGATCTTGAAAGATACCTCGATGTATACGATATCACTTCGCAGGACATGCAAGAGGCGGCACTGGGGTATTCCGAGGATGAGTTTGAAGACGGGGAAAGCCTCAAAGCCCTGCGCATCTGGCAATACCGTTTGGTCACTCTGCGCAGGGTTTTCTTGTGCTCTCTTCTTGCTCTCGAAGCGGACGGTGACAGCGAAGACTTTGCGCGCTGGCGCCCGGCCATCAATGCCATGGAACGTCTTACCGAGTTGTGCGGCAAGTGGTGTGAGAAATTGACGCGAATTCTCGGAGAAGAAGAACGTAAGCTCGTACCGTCTCCGTCAGAAATGTCACTGGGCTGATTGTTTTTTTTCTTTTTCTTGTCAGAATTTGCGCCGCCTTCGCCGCAGCCCAAAGTGCCGTCTACGCCAGGCAAGGAGAAGATCCGGGCTTCGGTTCGGCAAATGAGCGCTCTGTCGCAGGGTATCCGTGGGTTGCAGGCAAAAATGCAGATCCTCCGCGAAGAGTCGAGCAAGAGTTTGGAAGAATCCGTCGAGGTAACAGAGCTCGGGTCGACGTTGATGTCGCAGTACGACTCGATCGGGGCGGATCTGAAAAACCTTGTGCAAGCGTGGGAGGCAGGTAAGACGTCCTTGGCCCTGAACATCGACAGGCAAGAGCGGCGCATCTCGCAAGCGTCCAGCGGCGGACTGCGCTCGCCGGTGCCCAGCCTGGGCGGGCTCACGGCTGTGGACGAGCTGGGCAGTCCCAGCGACGCTCTGCGGGCTCTCAACGGCGATTTGCCGCTCTCGAGCAACCGCAACTCGGGATCGTCTGCCACGTCGAACAGCGGATCGGACGAGGAGATATTCGAGGCCATCGCCATGCCTCGCACTCGCATGTCGATGACGCGGGAAGAACGCATGGCCAAGATCCAGGAAGATCGGATCCGACAGGTGTCTCTGCGGGAACAGCGCGACGCGAACACCAGCATGCTGCGGGAGCTGGAGTCGGTCATCAGCCTGAGACCTGGACAAAAGAAGCCGCGTCCGGCGACGTACGGCGGAAGGGTATCGTCCTATTGAGCCTCCCGAACGTGCACGACTTATATTTTTTCGCATTTGCATAGATTTGGCGTTTGTGCGGCGCGCAACGATACAATCCGGCGTTCCTCGGGATATATCAGCGGTGAGATAATCTTGGAAGCGACATGAGGGGATAATGTCACACGCAAGGCCGCATGCGGGACGGGCGTTCTTGGATTGGGCTGTTTATTTTACTTCGGTTGGGGGGGCCTGGCCAAAAACCCTTGTTCATTGTGCTCGCACGTACACACGGTCATTCTCTTTTTTGTTTCCTAATTCCTGGTTTGCACGAGGGCGAGGCATGTTAGATGCAGAGAACGCGATACCCCGGCGGCGCGGCGCCTGCAGTGCGTTCGGTAACACGGCGTCGGTTGATTGTCATAGAGTAGGCGATGAATAGACGACGAGTAGGGTCGGGGGCTGGGCCCGAAAGTCAATAGAGCGGTCTGGCAAGCTGAAAGAAGCGTGGGGGCGGTCGACATGTTCGCTGATGAGGTTGTTTGAAGTTCAGCTGACGAGCAGGCTAAATATAACGCCGACGAGGGCGTGGCAGGTGGCAGGATCGGCTGGATCTGCGCCGGCTGCAGGAAGTGGGGAGACGGGGTCCAGGATCCAGCAATAATAATGCGCAATGCCGCGTGGCGTGGGAGAGGAAGCGTGAGCGTGTCAGAACCTTAAACTCGCCTCCCTCGTCCGGCGCAGCACTACGTAGTAGCCTTCCGCACGCCACCACCGCCCCGCCAATCAAGCATGCAACCGTCCGAAAGAACCCGATTTGGATCGCCTGTTCCCCTGCTCCATCGACTGTGCGCGACGAAGACGGCCGAGTGAGTGTTCCGTCTCGACTCTCGGCACGGCCCATCGATGATGATAATGAGCGGACGCAAGCGGGCCTCAGGTGCTATCTCCGGCTCGGTTTAGTGATCTTGCGAAAGAGATGGTGGGGATGCTTCGTATGCGTGCACCATTGCCGAGGAACTGCCAGTAGAAGGCCAGACTCGAGCTCGAAGCTCCGATCCGGGCTCCATGGCGGCCGCATGGCTATCGTCCCGTCGCGCATCTGGCTTGGCTGACGCAATCCAATCGCCCGCGATGCCGTCTTTTCACCGTCGACGAAACCCGTCCGAGGCTCAGGATCGGAGCTGCTGGAGCGGCAGGACCCTAGCGCCCCGAAAGCTTGAGCCCATGAGCCCCCCAGAGCCCACTGCTGCTCCAAGTGGCCGTCCTAGCGCCGCTGTTAGGAGTTAACGTCGTCGCCATTGCTAATGCCACCCAATTCCCGTTCCCGTTGCGCTGGAGCTCCGCGGACCCGCTGGAGCCATATAAACCACCCGCTACGTGCCCGTCCGCCATCTCGTCCAACCAACGCTTTCTCCCTGCTTCGCCGCTCGACATCCTCTTCGTTCCAATTCCAGTACTTTCAAAATGTCCGCCGATTACAGGTTCGAGGGCTGGTGCGGCCTGACCCCCGAGGCCGTCGAGGGCAAGATGGTGTGGCAGCAGTACGAGCCCAAGCCCTTCACCGATGACGACGTCGACATCAAGATCCAGGCCTGCGGCATCTGCGGCTCCGACATCCACACCCTCCGCTCCGGTACCTGACCCTCCTCCATCTTCCCTTCTCTGTCCGCTCTGACTCCCTCCACAGGCTGGGGCGCCACTCCCTACCCTTGCGTGGTCGGCCACGAGATCGTCGGCCGCGCGGTGCGTGTTGGCAAGAACGTCACCCATGTCAAGCAGGGCGACCGCGTCGGTGTCGGCGCCCAGGCCTCGTCCTGCCTGAAGCCCGACTGCGCCGCCTGCGCCGACGGCGAGGAGAACCACTGCTCGTCCATGGTCGGCACCTACGCCGCCAAGTACCCGGACGGCAGCAAGAGCTACGGTGGCTACGCCGACTACAACCGTACTCCCGGCCACTTCGTGCTCAAGATCCCCGACGCCATCTCCACCAAGGACGCCGCCCCCATGATGTGCGCCGGCATCACCCTGTACAGCCCGCTGAAGCGCGAGGGCTGCGGGCCCGGCAAGACGGTCGGCATCGTCGGCCTCGGCGGCCTCGGCCACTTCGGCGTGCTGTTCGCCAAGGCCCTGGGCGCCGACAAGGTCGTCGTCATCTCGCGCACCGGCGCCAAGCGGCAGGACGCCGTCGACATGGGCGCCGACGACTTCATCGCCACCGACGAGGACCCGGACTGGGCCTCGAAGCACGCCAACACGCTCGACATCGTCGTCTCCACCGTCTCCTCGCCCAAGATGCCGCTGATGGGCTACCTCAGCCTGCTGCGCTACAAGGGCACCTTCATCCAGGTCGGCGCCCCCGAGGACGCCCTGCCCCAGATCAACGCCTTCGCCCTCATCGCCAAGCGCTGCAAGCTCGGCGGCTCGCTCATCGGCGCCCCCGGCGAGATCAAGGAGATGCTCGACCTCGCCGCCGAGAAACAGCTGAAGCCTTGGATCCAGGAGCGCTCCATCAAGGACGCCAACCAGGCCGTCGTCGACATGGAGGACGGCAAGGCCAGGTACAGATACGTCCTGATCAACGAGAAGCACGCCGAGTAGACGTTGTACGTGTACAAAAAGAATGGATCTTGGAGTTGGTGTGTGTGGGTTTGAATTGGACACGGATAGACCAGTGGGTAACGATAATGAGCAAAAATGATGTACATACATACTTCCCTCGGAAAGAGTGGAAAAGTAGAAAAGGAGGTTGGTCCTGCGCGACTGTATTTGCGCCGTTTTACGTCTGAGAGCCTCCAGGCCATAGCATGGCTTCCAAGGTTGGAGTGGCTTAACTACCCTCGACAAGTTGCGGCCACTAAGCTGCTGTAATGGCGTCACTTATAAATGTCAATCACCTCTTACCTACATTCTTTAGGCATGAGGTGGGTCCAAAAAAGAGCAGTACACGCAACCGATAGGCGGAGTGAAGACGTTTGTTTGATATGTATACATGAGCAAACGCCACCTTTTCTGGTAGCGTGACCAACGCGGATAACTCCGAATCCCAAAACGAACGAGAACAACGTGATCCTCAGGTATCTCCCACTATTCCCTCCGTTTCATGCGGATTTTTCTTCTCACTACTGCCTGCCGCTCCCATCCAGCAGAGTGCAGCCCCTAGACCGAGATCCATGGAAGCAAAGATTGGGCGCAATAACAGAAATAACTAGATAACACTTCAAAAATAACTTCCCCTCCCTCATTCTCAATAGAGCCACACAGCCCCACGCGACTATCCGCGTATCGGCGGCTCATTGCTGTGAGAAAGGCTGCCGTCAAAACACCGAGCGAAAGAAAGTCACCATGTATTCCAAACAACATCCGCCGACAGAGTGAACATCTACATCATCGTGTTCCTCTCCGGTGTGCCGTTGCCCATGAAAACGCTCCCACCGCCCATAAACGCAGTGTTCACTGGTTGCTGTTGTTGGGGTTGCGAACTTGTTGGCGACTGTTGTTGTGGTTGTTGTGGCATCGCGCTTGCATCCGACATCAAATCCGGCATACCCATTGGCCACATGGGGTTCGAGGGGTCCATGGCAGTGCCCTGAACATAGGAATCCCAAGCATCCTATCAGTGTGTCAGTTTGCATCATCATCAACAGTCGCAATGCTCTGATTGTGCTTACCCAGTCAAGGTTGGTTGAAGGTACGTCCATGCCTTGTAGTGACATGTTCGATGCACCAAACATTTGCGAGAAGGGGCTCGCCGCGGAAATTGGACCACCATTCTCACCGCCGGAGGAAGGGCCGGTGTATTGTGGGGTGAGCCCAGTACCGGATGAGACTGCAGGCAGGGGATCGTTCAGGATGTTGCCCATGGAAGCGGGGAACGAAGGTCTGTTATCGAACATGTTTGAGCTGTTGGGAGTTAATGCACCTGTGCTAAGCATCCCAAGAGTCATTGCAGCCGAGTGCTCCGGTGCAACATTTGCGTCATCCTGAATGCTGGCAGTAGCGGGATACGCCGCGGCCGCCGTAGCGAAGTCCTGTGCTCTCGATGATTGGTTCGATTTGAGCGTGTTGACCATAACAATAAGAGCCGTGTGGGCTTTGTACGCCTCCATAGAGCCGTTTTGGAGCTCCCTCCAAATGGGTATCGCGCGCTCGACAGCCGCGAACATTTCATCTCTCCGGTTGTGGGACCAGCCGTAAAGATCGCCGGCCGTTGAACGGCCTGCACGATCGGCCTCCGATATGTGGTAGAGGTCAAGAGCAACGACCATTGCTGCCACAAGGAAGTCGTTCATTGTCAGAGACGTTATGAACCACTTCACGGTCCGCAGGCGGCCATTTGGTTGGGATTCATGATGTATCGTAGCCTGATGCCTGAGCATTGCCATTGAGGCATCGATGCAGGTACGGCGGGAGTAGGCATATCTGGCGTTCTCGCGAGAGGGACCTAGGAACTTCTTGTGAAGCACAATCTGTGACTTCAAGTAGAGGAGTTCAAGGCTGAATCGCTGCATAATCAACGTCGCCGGATCCCTTGCCGATTCCTCCATCGACCGCAGTTGAAGGTGAGGCGGCGTCTCTGCGTGAATCTCACGTAATCGTTGATCAAGCTTGGTGATGCCGTCGTAAGAGGTGCAACTCAAAACTTGAGACTTTTCAACCACCTCCGAGAAACCGTACACGAGACGGGATTTCGCAATCATGTATGAGCAGGGAGTTGCTTCGGTCATTGGCCTTGACGGCGGAAGTGACTTCATCTCCTCGAAGAGCTCATCATCGTAGATATTCCGCGGGAGTTCAGCGCTGGTATCAGTAGCTCTGATCATGGGCGGCTGTCCCATTTGGTGGGAGAACAGAAGATCCATTTTCCTCACGACGCACCAGACGCGGCGGCGCATCTCGCCGTTGAAAGGCGATAGCGCCCTGTAAGGCGCCGGATCTCTGTGGTAGCCCATACGCATAGCCAAGCGAACGATGATTGTCCAGCTGACCAAGACGCCAACCTCGGCGTCTCTGCTGCGGGCGTATTCGGCCTGTACGTGGAGAATAAGCGTTTCCAGCGTATTCGCCACCGGAGTTGTGATGTCGGCCCTCAGTAGACATTGTGCACAACGCCTCCTGTACTCGCTGGACATGTCCCAAGTCTTTCCGCGATATTCAGGAGGCTCATCTCCTGCGCGGTGGTAAGATTGAAGGGCGATGCACATCATGGCATAGGCCATGCCGAGCCAGATGACCGGGGTCTCGTCGGGATTTAACCAATGTTGGTCGTACTTGCTCAGGTGTCAGCAAGAGATCACGGGCTAAGCCGGACTGATGGGGGAAACCCACCTGTTTCTGGAAAGTAGGTCCATGAATGATGTCTTTGAGAGTCAGCGCTGGGCTCATCGGTACACTAAATGGTGGAACTTACGAAAGCCAGGATCGTACACGTTGAAGTACCGGGTGATTAGCAGGTCGGCAACCACTTTCGCGGGGAACGCTGCCATCAGTTCCGCCCGTTCTGCGGGCTGCACTGAGCCAAACAAGAACGCAGTGCCGGGGCTTATGTCATCCGTGTATGCGGTTTGATGCCTACGCAACTGCTCCTCGTACTGCTTCTTGTGGTCGTTGAAGTAGGTTTTCACTTCGGCAATCTGCAGGCAAGATGAGCTACAGTACTACGGTTTGCGGGGCTGCATTGCGACATACCTCGCCCAAGATGGCGTACCAGTGGGCTTCGGATGCAAATATGGTCTTGTTGTTGTCCACCTTCATGACTCCAATGGACTTAGCTACCTGTTCAACGTCGCTGTCTTCGTGAGCTGTACCCCCTTGCTCTTCTTTGATCGGTTCGGGCGCATCCACGTCGATTTGGTCCATGGTGGTGCTACTGCCACTGATACTGCCTTGGTGGCTCTGGGAGTTAGAAGACGCGTTCATGTTGGCAATGGCGGCGGCGGCGGCAGCGGGACCGGCCGACTGTGATCCATTCGTCATAAGGGAAAGAACTAGCCCTTCCAGGCGGTCGATGCGATTTTGCATGTCGTCGGGAGAGGTCATGGCGCTGTGAGTGGATGAGTTTTTCTTGCGACTCCCAGGAGTTGCGTACGTGCAGGAGGCATTATCACCTCGTTTGGTGCAGTTGTCGCAAGGGTGCCCGCGATTGCACTTGAGCCTGGTGATGGTCGTCAGCAATGGTTCTGGTGGGCGGCCGTGGTGGAGACGCACTTCCTGTGCCTGCAGGGTGCACATGAGAGGGGCACCCTATTCCTCTTGCGGACGACGCGGAACTGGCCATCTGGAGACTGTCCAGAATTGGATGACGTTGTAGAGGGAGGGGTGGGCGTCATGGCGAATGATGCGCAAATTGTCCGGCTTCCAAAGCCAGAGGAGCGCAGCGGGGCGGAAACTCAGCGGGCAAGCCAGGAAAAGCGCACCGAGAGCTCAGACTGCTCGTGAGGCGTGACGAGTTCGGACCAAGGAATGCCAATGCCCGGCGGGAGTGACGCTGATGCTACAAGCCGCGGCTGTGGGATTAGCCGGGGTTGGACGGGGCGATTGGTTGCGCAGATTAGCGGAGTTGAGCACGGAGATGGCTTAACTCCAGCTCCCTTAAGTAGACTGTCGCAGGAGGAGACGCGTCAGGGCGACTGCCTGATATGCACCCGGCCCTCGACAGCCCAGCTTCCCGAAGGTGTCCCAGCACAGCAACACCGCTGACTTCGGGCGGGTGTTGGCACGATCCAGGCGGCAATGGTATGTTCTGTGCGGAGACGAGGACCCTGAGTGCTGCTAACCACGTTCCGGGGCAGGGCGATGTCGTGGGAGGCAGCTGTCGAGTGTCGGTCGAACGAGGGCTTAACGCCGCAGTAACTCCAGGCGGGCGTGCAGGGCAGGCGCGGGACGCGGTGGGCGGGGCTTGCCGTCTGTCCAGGCCCGGGAGCAATCGGTCAGCCTCTGCGACTGGCAGGCTCGGGGCAAGAGGGGGAGGCGGGTTGAAATAGTGGTGCGCCCTCGCTCTGGGCCAGCGCAATGCACCTGGCACGCGGTTGCGCTCACCTCGACAACGCTCCGATAAGGCGCAGAGGGCGCTCGCGGCGGACTGGCGGCAGGCTGGCGGCGGGCTGGCGGCGGGCTGGCGGCGGCGCAGAGGGCGACTGGCGGGGTGGACTGGAGGATGGGCTGAAGGTGAGGTGTCGAGGGTGATGGAGCAGGCTCTCCAGCGTGCCGTCTGCTATCTTCACAACAAGCGGCCGTGCCAAGACCAGGTCAGTCGTCTACCCTGTTCCTTCAGCGCCAAATTGCTCACTATCCGCGCGCAGATGTGACTCACAGGCCCCTACGGACATGCGCTGCACATGCTCCGCCTTCGAGTGCTGCTCGACCCTCGCAGCGCTAATCTCCTAACTCCGCGACGAGCTTTTCGCACATGTCATTGCCCTGCGCCCCTCCATCGCTGCCTGAACCTCAACTCCATCTCCTTCGCGCGCCCGCCGCCTCGACGACGCCCATCGTCGTCTGAGAGCCTCGCTGAGCCTCGCCTTACTCAGCCGCTTGGTGTGCTGACAGAGACGTCTAGCCGCCCCCACTCGACCGCGCCCCTCATTCCGGGCCCTGCCATTCATCCCGTCGTCATACACCGCGCTATCGCAATCAGAGTGGCATATGTAGCGCAGTTTGCCATCGCATACGCTGGGCATCGCCCAAGAAACGAAGACTGAAGGATGCAAAGGACACTCGCTGGAAATTTGTGGCCAAGTCGCAGCGGCTGCTTCTCTACGGCAACAACTTGATGAGATCATGCTTCCCCTCACGCTGCAGCTGATCACGTGCCATGCTACTGCCTATACTTTGCTAACCGAGGAAGCCCTCCAAGGTGCTGGTCAAAATAAAAAAAATAACCAAAGAAAATTTGAACAGATATCCCGATGGAGAGGCCCCGGGAATTGAAATTCAAGCAAAGCCCAGGACGCTGGAACTCCTCTGGCTCAATCAACCTGGTTATGCATATACCCGAGTCGTCACTTGAAGGTGGGTTCAAACTTCGTAGGTGATCAATTGGTCACCCCGAACTGCCGAGACTACCATGATCCGGCTTGCATATCTAGCACACGTGAACCTGCGCGGGCCTTTCACTGAGCGCATGCAGAGTCCCACGCCGCACCCAGCATCGTCTTGTCTCTTTAGTTGAAATGTATACAATTCAAGGATGAACTTGGAGCTTTCATATAACATCGCTCTCCCTGTCGGCCCATTCAAAAAGTGTGTTCGCGTGGGCCTACTCTCACCCAGCCTTTACTTCAAAATCCCGACTTCTTGGCCGGCTCCCAAACCGCCATTTCCCCCCTCGCCTCATCCCACCTGTACACCGGTCCATCTCCGACATTGTACTGGTAATAGTTCTCGGTCCCCCCTCTCACCATCGCTTTTCTGAACGTAATGTTGATTCTTCCCTTCCCACTCTCCCCCCCTTTCCTCTTCGGTACGCTGTGCAACCAATTCGCCTGAGTGCTTCCACGCATGAGGACCATGTCCCCGCTGCCGATCGGCAGCTTCAACGGCTTCTCTGCCACTTTCCCGCTCTTGTCATTGCTTTCCTCGACCTTTCCCTTCGGCGGCGGCTTCCTCTTCATGCAGAAATCCCTTGTAGCGCCCAGCGACAACGAGGCAATGGCCGGGTCTTTCCCTAGGAACCTCTCGTCGTCGCTATGATACGAGATGCTGTCATCCCCGCTCGCGTAGTAATTCACCAGACAGAAGTTGAAAGTCTCACCAGTCTCCCTCTCCACGGCCGCCCTCAGCCTATCCAGACAATCGGGCATCGGCCGGGGCCGGCATCCATACCGGTCTCTCGCCACCGGCTTGCCCGAGTCCCGTTCGACCACGAGGCCGGAGGGGGCCTCGAAGCGGGAGGACTCGTCGACGCCGAAGACGGTCGTGTACCGCGGCGTGTTGATCTGCGCGTCGACGCCGCCCCGTTGGATGCGATAGCGGACGCGGTAGAAGGGGAGGGAGGTGCGCAGAAATGCAAAGAGAGCATTGGCGGCAGAACGGGGCAGGAAAGGGTCATAGTACACAAGGTCCAGGTGCGGTTGGTCACTGATGGGGCGGCCGATGGAGGCGGGGCAGGTGATGTTGGGGTTGGCCAGGGCGGAGGGGGACGCGCCAAGAGCGGAGAGGATGGAGGCGGGCAGGCGGGGAATTGGAAGAGGGTACGTTGGATGGCACGACGGCGGCTCGTCCGGGCTGGCGATGGCAAGGTTGGCGCGTTGTTTCTTGGTGGTGTTTGTTGGCGGGCACGGCTGGCCAGTGAGCGGCGGGGGTGCGACGTGGTGCTGCGACAAGGGCTTGAAGAAGCTGTCCAGGGTCCTTTTCTTCGACATGGGTGCTCGGTGTCTGTGGTCCTGGAATGGGCGGATTGGACAACAACCTACCTACTCTGCGGTGCCGGGGGCGCGGTTCTCGAGTGCGAGTCGATGACGTCAGGAAAACACTCTGCTCGAAACCCGGCGGGCAGAGCACAGAGCGTGTAGCGTCTCCGAGAGCGAGCGGGCATCGAAGCGCAGCCTCGCCCATCCAGTAAGCGCATGTCTCAGCCGTGATCACGCAAGCTAGATGAAACAGATCAGGCAGGAGGAATTATCCCGAGCGACGTGCTGAGGTGGCAGCGATTTGGCAGCCCTGTCGCACGCATGCAACGAGAACGATTTGCACTCTAATCTTCAGTTTCATCCCTTGTGTCAGCTTACTTTTTCCGTGCGTTCGGCAGCAGCGGTGCTCGCGTTTTCGTCGAACCCCGGTCGATGTGCAAAAGCATAACTATAGGCGCTGCTCTCCATCTCCCGCGAATACGACCCTCGCCAGGGGGCTTGCGCAGAAGAAGCCCGTCACGAGATGGCCAGGCGTGATTCATGCGCATGTAGTAGTGGAATCTGCGGTGCCACCACACGCCGTCCGTTAAGCACTGCTGAAAGAAGAAGGATGTGTGCGACAGGCGGTGGAGCGGTGTGCAGTAATATGCCTCGCCGCCGGCCAATCACCCGCCAAACTTAATGATAGCCCCAAAGCATAAATCCAGTCCTTCCTTCACTTTTGCTCGATACGACCCGGCCATGCAAGGAGAGGCTAGAAGCCAATTAAGCCTTAAATCCGTGCCACCGCCGCTCGCCTGCTGCGCGACTTCGTATGCAGCGCTTCGAGGCGAGGGACGCCCGGCATTGTGCAGAAGAAATGAAGGGCATCAGAAAGAAACCTGCTCTGGAATGCCCGCAACAACTGGTTGGACAAGCTGAGAAGGACATCGGAACTTGGTGGGACGGAACTCTAGCACTTGAGCCCGGAATCTCTGCAAGCGTCGGTGGGCCCCGGATGCGAGGGCATTCGTGTCATTCAGGCCCTCGGGACACGTACGCGAGGCGAAGGTCAATAGAGCATGTCTATTAGATATCTAGTGCGTGTGACGGCGAATGTCTAAAAGCGAGGGCCAGGAATTGTGAAGACGAACTGTGAACCTGTGAGCGGATTACCTTGCGCGTCAGTTGCGAAGCAGACCTATTGGCACGCCTCCAACATGACTCTCTTCCCACCTAATGTTGCAGCACAACTGGCTTCCCCGGCTCCCATGCATCCAGGCTATCCTTGATGTTGACCCAGTACCTCAGCTTCACCGCCTCGCTCTTCGCCGTCTCGATGTCATCGTCTTTGAACGCCCTATCCAATATCGCCACGCTCTCGTTGATCCTTGCCTCGTTCCCCTCCTTCATCGCCACCACTTCCTCCTCATTCTCCGCCTCTTCGATTGCCTCGCGCGCCTCCAACACCTCCATCAGTAGCTCCGGGTCCTCTACCTTCAGCCGTTCATCCTCGGCCAGGTCGATTCCGCGCAGCTGCAGCAGGTGTTGCGCCCGCAATAGCGGGTTCTGCAGCGTGCGGTAGGCTTCGTTGATGCGCGCCGAAAGCCCCTCTGCCCGCCGCTTGTCCCCGCCGCTAGGTTGGCGGTCTGGGTGAGCCGCTGATTGCAGCTGTATGAACTCGTTGCGCAGCGCACGCAGGTCGACCGCGAAGGGCCCCGTCGGCGGCGGTCCATGGGGGAGCGTCTTAGGAAATAACGTGTAGTATGTATGATGTTGCACCGTCGGTGCTGCGGCGGAAGTTGATGATGAAGAAGATGGAGATGGAGAGTTTTGCAAGCGCATGGACGTCGTATTGAATGCGCGGGCGTGTGATGCTTGAGCGGAGAAAGCGGCGCAAGGGCGGAGGCGGGGATGGGAGTGTCGGGACGTGGTGGGTGAGAGCGTAGAGACCTCGAGCTCGCGGCGGACCACGGCGCGAAGCCAGTTGAGGGTCTGGGGCGTGACTGCACGCATTGTGTCGCTAAGACGGGTGGTTGGCGCAGTAATGCTGAGGTTGTTGACGTTGGCGGTAGCGGGCAAAAGCGCTACGAAAGCGCTGGCGAAATTCGAGCCATGACTCAAGCGGCGCGCAGCCGACGTCACCACACCTCGCGCCTCCCTGCCATGTGTCAGCCTGGCGCAACTACATCTCCCAACTGTTGCAGCTTTCAGCACGTTTGGTGGAAGCATGCAAGGAATATTAATATTCGATAATGTCGATTCTCCGCGCGCACTGCCTGCGTTCTTCGACCTTGCTCGCTATGTTGAATGATCGCCTCCCCAAATCTACGGTGATAAAAGATGCTCGCGGGTATCTCAGTTTTCACACCAATCCTAACTTTCCCGAAAAAACTAAAGGAAACCATCCGCCCGCCCAGCATGCGGTATATGTTCCCCAAGAAACCAAAGGAAAATGCGGCAACCTGTCCTTGCCTCCTGATGTTACACACTCAAAGAAACCGATATGTAATTATTCAAAGGAAATCCCGTCATCAACCCAGTCCAATCTCGTACGTATCATAAATTATGCTGCCTGTGAAACAGGCTGGGGCGCGAGGTCTTGTGAGACGTCCATCTTGTCTGCCTCATGAGCATCAAGTGTTGGTGATCGAGTGTGGCTGTTGACCTGAGATCTTCTTCTCGCGGGCTCTTCTACCTCGGAAATGGAACGCTCCGAGGGGCTGGTGACTTCGGGTTTGACCTTGGCCACCGTAGGCGACATGCCGCCCGGGAAGAATTGGTCGTGGAAGTTACGACGGCTGACCTGGTCGTCGACACCGTTGGGGAACATCTGCTTCATAATGGCTTCGTGGCGATCCTTGTCGTCCGCCGGCGCGTTTTCCTTGTCCGGTGTACTCTCGGCCGTTTGGCTGCCGTTTTGGCTATCATTACTCATGGGAGCGGTGGCCAGACTTGAGGAAGGGGTGTTGGCACGCTGTTCCAGGATACGCTCCTGCTCCTTGCGAGCGTGGACCTTGCGCAAGTTCGCGGCACTGCTTTGCGACCGCATGTCGGGCCTGCCATCCTTGCGGATGAGGATGCCATCGGCGTTGCGGATAGGCTTCGTTCTAGTCTTCTTCGTGTGCGCATACGGATCGCCGCTGGTGGTGGGTCGAGTCATCTCAATGGGCCTCATTGCGATGGGGCCGTTGCCACCCGAGCCACGGCGCACAAGGTTACCGCTTCGAGGGAGCTTAGCACCGTTCGGTCCAACCTCCACGTGGTAGTAACCCTCCGGCCCGGTCTGATAGCCGGACTTTTCCCACTCTGGTGTCCCAAGTTCGCGAGTGTCTGCGGGCAAGCTCCGACGGCCGCGGCCGCGACCGCCTCCTCTTCCGCGTCTCGACTCCTTGCCGGCAGATGAGGGTCCGTGGTGCGCTTCAGAATGCCAGTTGTCTTCGACGTGGATTTGCTCGGTCGAGGTGAACGGAACGAAGGTTGTTGGCGTGACGGCCGGATACTGTTGCTGTTCCCGCATGGCTTCTGCGTGATAGTCTCTTCCCTCCCGCTCGACTGGATCGTACCTTATCGGCGTCGATGCTGGCGCCGACTCCGGACCAACACGGGGCTCAAGAGGAGCAAGCTTTGGCCGCTTCGGGGATCCCATCGTCTCCGACCGTCCGTCCATGGGGCTATCTACCCCGTTAGGATGCTGCCTTTTCGCAGCGGGGTTGACCGACACCCAGCCACTGTTCTGGCTTGGCTGACCCGGCTGGCCTCCGGGGGCCGCGACACCGTGCATCTCCTGGGTCGCAGGATGGTAGGCTTGAACCGAAGGCGCTGGCCGAAGGTCAGGGCGCAGTTCTCCGTGGCTCGGGGTGCCTAGACGAGGCACCGGGGGCGAGGCGTGGAAAGGAGGCGCTTGGTGGTGCGCGGCGGGTGCATGCCCTGGGAGAGGGGCGTGCTGCATGGGGTGTAGAGGCTGCATTTGACTTGGTTCCCGAGGAGATGCGTAGGGAACTGCAGAAGGCGGCGGTGCTGTGCTGGTGGGAGGTCCTGCTGTGGCAACGGCCTCCTCCATGATCTTCACGCGGCGCTTGACAATCTCGAGCTGCATCTTCAACGCGTCCACCTCGCTGACCTTGTTCGCCACGCTGGTGAGGTTGCTGGCGAAAGTCTCAATCATGGCTTCGTCAATGTTGCTGCCGGGCTGGGCGGGGGCTGCAGGCGCAATTGGACGGGCAAGGATCTCTTTTCTCAAAGTCACGACCAGGCTCTCCATGCGGACCATATCCTCGGAGAGACGGCCGACGGCGTGAGTGAGGGCCTCGAAATCGCGGCGCTGGGTGTTGAGGCTGGCGGTGTTGTACTGGACCTGGGTCTGCAGGCGTGAGAGGGCATCCATGGACACGTCCTGCGGACTCGGGCTGGGATAGGCGAGCTGAGGGCCATTGGTCCTGTGGCCGTTGGTGGTGGGCGTCTGGGCGGGCAGACTGTACTCGCGCGACCTGGACGAGGCGGGCGGCGAGGGCCGGCCGCTGATTGGAGGCAGAGTGGGCTTCTGGTGCGGCGCGGGGATGGGTGAGTGGTGAGCAGACGGGGGCGCGGTGGAGGTGTGGGCGGGCGCCGGGGAGGGATGGCTGTGTTGGAGGCGGACGTCGGCCTCGGGCGGGCGCTGGTCGAGGTCCATGATGGATCCGTCTTGCGAAGGGGTGGTGTCGAGCATGGGCGGCGCTTTCTTATTAGTCTGATCGCATCGCAGTTCCATTCTTGGCAACTGCAAAATTCCCGGAGCCTATGCGATGACACATGTCAGCAGTGCTCGCAAATAAAGGGCCGCATGCCACAGGGACGGGCGCCACGCACCAGACGAGCGCCTTTGTCTCGGGAGCCTGGGCGGCGGGTGGCAGGCGAGGAGGAGTGTCTATGTATATGCAAGCGCGCACCTAGTGTGGGCCCGCATGGCTTCTTTAATAAAGTAAAACATTGCGGCCAATATAGCTCGAAGGTATAAAGCAGATTAGCGCGCAATTGACCGCCCCGAGGGCATCGAGAGCGAGCGACGTCCAGGGCCAGCCGTGCAGGGGGGGGCGGCCGTTGTGTGGCGCTGCGCTCGAAATTGGCCGGGCAGCGAAGCCTCGTACTGCCTCGCGCCTCCGCTGCCCGCGACGAGCCAACTGCGCAACACGTCCCCTGGCGGCGCTGGCTCCTCGACATCCACCGCTGCTGATACGAGATCGCTTACACAGCGCACCGCGCCTGGCGAGCTGCTGCCGCGCCGCTCGCTCGCTCGCCCGCCCTGGACCTACACGGCAGCGCTGGCTGGCTGGCTGGCTGGCTGGCTGGCAGCGCAGCAGGCCGTCGTCATCGCAGCGCGCACCGCGGACGCCGGTGAGCGCAGCAATGGCAGCGGTGGTGGGGCGCTCGGGGCAGGTGGTGAGGCGTGAGTCTACAAATATCGCCTGGATCTGCTGCGAGCAGGATCGGCCTCGCGCATCGTGCTTCTACTCACGCCTACAGCCTAATAGCGGCAGGGTTGCGTGCCCTTCCGCTGCAGCCGGTACGACGAATCGATTATTCATAGAATAGGTGCAGCCACAGCCAACGTGCAACGGTAACTTGGCCGAGCCTAGTCGACCAAAGGATCGCGCTGCATGATGATAAGCACCGCCGTCCTGCCTCTCCTGATCCGGCCACGGCCCAATCAGCGGCCGCGAGAAAAAAAAATCCGACGAACCAGGCAATGCAAACGGCTGCGCAGCGCGAGAGCTGCCGGCGCGGTTGAATAATAATGCTCCATCAGGGGCTGCACGCTGCGCGTGTCTGGCCAAGGCGCGGGCGGTGGCACAGGCACCCAGCTGCTTTTGTTTCAGGGCCGAGGCACCAGGCACACGCAGAGCAGGGCGTGGAGTGACGGGCGTGATACGGCAGCTATAGCGGGGCGCGAGTGGCGTGCCACTCTTGTAGGTGGTGAGCAAGTAGCAGGCTAGCAGCAGATCCGATATATCCGCGCCGAGCAGGCCACAAGAAAGCACAAGCGCAGTCGCAACCTTAAAACCCGCCACCTGCAAACTTTTTGCGACACATCCCTGGGCGTGCCACAGCCGGCAGGTTCCAGGTTCCAGGTCGCACGAAACATCGGCGACGCGCTCCTTACGTCAGCCGTCGACCGTCATGTTCGCAGCTGTCGGCCAATGGCGCGTGCGCCGCCAGCGGTGCCGGATGCAGCAAGCGCGCTTGCAATAATGTAGCGAGGTGCGAGCGACCGCAACGGTCCCGCATTCTGTCAATGCTAGGGCGCGCGCCTGCGAACGCCTAAAAGACGCAATGCTCTATGCACGTAGCCACAAACGGCATTTGTCCTTTCTTCTAGCTGCACGCCAACCATGTCAGCTACAGCGACCACGACGACCGCGACCACCGCCGTCGAGCTGGAGCCAGTCTCCCGCGACGCGCCCGCCTGGGACCAGGCCACCGCGCCCACCGACCCCGACAACGTAGTCGAGGCGTCGCGCATTGCCGACGCCAGCGTTCCGGACGGCGGCTACGGCTGGGTCATCGTCGCCGCCGGCGCACTCATGTCCTGGTGGTTCATCGGCACCTCGTATTGCTGGGGCGTCATCCAGAACGCTCTCGTCGAACAGCGCCTTTCGTCAGCCTCGACCCTCGCCTTCGTGGGCTCCGTGACGGTCGCGTGCAACGCCATTTTCGCCGCCACCTCGGCGCAGGTGCTGCGCAAGCTGGGCGCGCGCTACACCGGCCTCTTGGGCGCGAGCCTGCTCGGCCTAGGCTATGTGCTTGCAGGCTTCTGCACGCACAGCGTGGCAGGCCTCTTCATCACTGCCGGTCTGGTCACGGGCGTGGGCATCAGGTAAGAAGAGTTATTGCGCTATAAGTGCTCGCATAATATACCCGCTTGCTTCATGCACGTTGCTGCTTCGGACATAGCCCTCAGCTTCTCCGTCCGGCGTGATGGGATCCGCGCCGTTGCATGAACTTGGCCAGCTGAGGGGGCTGCTGCTAGTGGGCATT
Organism: Diplodia corticola; assembly: GCF_001883845.1. Lineage (NCBI taxonomy): Eukaryota > Fungi > Ascomycota > Dothideomycetes > Botryosphaeriales > Botryosphaeriaceae > Diplodia > Diplodia corticola. Next base: position 233,044 of record NW_017971533.1, read on the forward strand.
GTCGTTTCGTGAACCGTGCCTCCAATACGCGGAGAGACAGGGAGCTTGCTAACGCTTATTCTCATACTACCTACGTAGCCACTGCTACATGACCGTCTCGACCATCACCGCCCAGTACTTCAGCCGGAAGCGCGGCATCGCCAACGGCATCATCTACGCCGGCGGAGGGTTTGGCGGTGCCGTCACGTCTTTGGCAATGGAACAGTTGATCGAGGAGGTGGGAGCGGCGTGGACGTTTCGAGTCATCGGGTTGCTGACCCTTGGTACATGCTTGCCGGCGGCCTGGTTGCTCAAGGAGCGCACGTCTATCCAATCAAAGAAGTTCATTGATTGGTGGGATCATCCTCCCCTTTCACAGCAGATGATGCTCACACCAATCACAGGCGCCTGATCAAAGACTATCGCTTCGTCACCATATTCCTTGCTGGTGCCATAGGAACGTTTCCCCTGTTCGTCCCGCCGTTCTTCCTGCCGCTGTACAGCAACTCGCTGGGCATGCCCGCGAGCACCGGCGCCGGGCTGCTGGCAGGCTTCAACTTTGCGAGTGCGTTCGGGCGCATCGCGTGCGGATTTCTCAGTGACGTTGTGGGCCCACTGAACACGCTCTTCATGTCGTTCATGTTGACGGCCTTAAGCATGCTGGCGCTGTGGCCTGAATCGACGGCGGTGGCGCCGCTTGCGGTGTTTGTAGTGATCAACGGGGCAGCGAACGGCGGCTTTTTCTCGACGATGCCGACAGTCGTGGGCAACGTATTTGGATCGGCCCGCGTGGCAGTCGCAATGGCCATGATTGTCACGGGCTGGACTGGCGGATACCTGCTGGTAGGTGCCCACGTCGCATGACGTCGATATGCCTATCTGGGGGGGCACGGATGCTGATCGCGAGATAGGGAGCGCCTATTGCAGGATTCATGCTCAACGCGTACGGCGGTGAGAAGGCAGGCTTCGAAGCATATCGGCCGGCAATATTCTACGCGGGCTCCATGGCACTGGCGGCGGCGGGATTGACCGCTTTTGTGCGGCTCAGAATCAATCCGCATCCATGGGGCAAGCTATAAAAAGCCAGTAGGGGGAGAGAGAGAGAGGGTAGGTGGTATGTAGATGACAGCACGTGAGCGCCCCGACCAGGGTGAGGAGGTCCGAGAGCTGGTGCCAGCTGTTCAGGGCCGGCGGATGGCCCTCCTACATGGATACGACCTCATCAGCTTCGCGTAAGCGGCAGCGGCTGCCGGGGACGCCAGGAGGCACCCGGTTGGATCTGGAATGTTCCGTTGAAAAGATGGGCCGAGTCGCGGAGATGGCGTCGTCGACTTGCACGCAAACGGCGTTCCGGACAGACGTTGCCCGCGGCCGACAGAAGACAGAAGCGGCAAACCTAGCCGGCCGGAGGGACATGGGCAAAGGGTGCGGAGGCGGAGGCGGAGATGGTGCAACTGGCAGGCTGCAGCGACGACGAGAATTCTGCCTGAACAATGAAGCGTGCCAGATCGCCGGCGCATGGAACTGCGAGTCGCGGCGTGTGGAAAAGCTTGTGTGCCGATTGACTCGCCGACGCTGGCCCAGCTTAAATTGGGGATCGCCCACGACGAAACAGTGTTTGAAACAGGCCGGCCCGCGCGCAAAACGCAGCACGCCCTGACGGCCAATCAACCCCGTCATCACGTGCCGTGCCTGGCCGTTTCAAGCGCCGCCGCCGCAGTCAACACCACCTCCTGTTCCAGCCGCCACGCGCGCGGCGCCGCCGTCCGCGGTGATTGGCGTGGCGGGTGTTCGTCGAGGCGGGCTTGTCTGCGGGCCTGTCAGCCCAGCTGGCCCCCCCCGCCGCGTCTATAAGCTCGTGGTCCGCAGGGGATGCTGAGAGCAGGCGCTTCGTTTTTCTGCCAGCCAGTCGCTCCTTCCAAGCCGCGCTCACTTCAGCTTGCCGTCGTTGCATGTCTAGCGCTCACCACCGCAGGTGCCGGTCGTGATCCTTCTGTTGGCTTCTTCATAAAGCGCGTGCTGCTGCTGCGCCCACCTGCCATTTTTTCCACCACCCTTACTTCCTCCAGCCTTAAAAGATACCCCGGTCTGGGACCGATCATCCACTCTTCTCTTCTCTTCTCTTCTCTTCTCTTCTCCATCGACTTTCTCTCTTTTCTACTCTTACTTCTCTCCAAACCACTCGAGTCTCGCCAACATGCTCGCGCTCACGCTGCTGTCCGCATTTCTGGCCGTCGGCCATGCTCTGCCGCTGGCCGCTCGCGGCCTCACCAACGACAGCCTCGCTGCCGATCTCAAGACCATCGCCCCCACCACGGCGACCTGCGACGCCAGTGCCGAGTACGGCAATGAGTGCCGCACCAACGTCCAGGCGGCGGCGCCCATTCTCAACTCGTTCAGCAAGTACGGCATCGACAACGTCAACGAGCGGGCGGCGGTGATCGCGCTCATGCTCTACGAGAGCGGCCAGTTCAAGTACAACTGGGGCCACTTCCTCAACGGCGCGGACCAGCACGAGCCGGGCAAGGGCACGCGCAACATGCAGTCGGCGACGTTCAACGAGGAGTACGCGCGCACGCTTTTCTCGGCGGACGAGGTCGACAAGGCCAAGGCCAGCGCCAACGGAGCCGACGCCGTCCTCCAGCTGGTCAGCCCCGACAAGTACAGCTTCGCGTCGGCCGCGTGGTTTCTCAAGAACAAGTGCGACGCCACGCAGCGCACCGCTCTGCAGTCGGGATCTCAGGATGGGTTCCAGAGCTACGTCACTGACTGCATTGGCGGCACCATGGACCAGGACAGGATCGACTGGTGGACCAAGGCCAAGGCCGCTTTGGCTGGCTGAAGCGGCGTCTTGACAAGTTCCGGGCGGTGACCCAAGACATTATTGCTGCCTTGACTGTTTTCTTCTGATTTGGGGGGGGGGCATGACTTGTACGATAGCAATGATTTAAGACGATCACGGGGAGACAATTTCCACAGGGCTGGCGTGGCCCGGCCTTTGGGCAATGCTCGACGCGAGACAAATTGATGGCGACACGCGGATAGCGTCTCATTGGTCACACGAGATGGTAAATGTGCGTGGAATGTTTTGCTTGGACGTGTTGTGATCGGCAAATGCGGCAACCAATTCAAATTGGGTGCCCGTTGGACGATGGTGTATTTTGCGGGCGGGCGAATGAAGTGCTGTTGATGTGGTGGTCGACGGCATGCCGGGCGCCCCTGTCCTGTCTGCCCATGCACGGGCAATTCCTGTGTCTAAAATCCTTCTCGACTAGTGGCTTCGCCACATCACACGCCAACCACATGACCGTCGAGTGCAGGCAGGCACGAAGTGGATATGCCTATCGAAATCGGGTCATCGAATCGTCATCCGCTACGATCCTGCGCAAACACCGAGTCCGAAACGGAAGCGTGTGCGTTGGCTGCGGCGTAATCATGACTTGCGCTGGCTACATTATTGGCCCGCGCCACATGCCCTCGTTTGCTCGCTATTGCTGGTTTTGCGTGCCCGCCCGCAGGATTCCGCTCGCGGCTCCACTCGCTCAAAGCAAAACGCCGGGAATGAAGAGCGGGAATGACGGGCGGGAAGCGAATAGGTGCACTGACTCGGTTCCTGGGAGCAGTTTTGCTTCCTATGTGTATCCGTACACGCCATGTGTGTAGCTTTCTCGGCTGCCTGAGATGGAGCCAGCCATGGCGACGCATCGCATTCGTGTTTATCTCAGCATCAAACAAGCCACGGGTCTTGGCCATCTCACCGCCGCACCACCACCACCACCACCAGCATTTTCCGTGTCGCGCAGCGATAGGGCTTTAGAGAAAAGCCGGCGGCTGGACCGTGCGCCTGACGTTCGCCGGGCATGTCCCATTCGGGTGGCCGACTACTAGGAGGGAGGAGCGAGATACGGATAAGAGAGCAAATGCAACGTCGGATCCATCTTCTGCCCCCCACCACCAACCGCTCATCAACCCCTTACTCAAGAGCCTTCAGTCATGACAAAGCCAGTCGCCGACGCCTCCGAGCCCCGAAACATCTCTCATTCATTTTTTTTTCCCCCAGGCCGCTCTCCAGTGGCTAGCTCTTCCCCACGATAACTGTCCCCGCCGGCTATTGGCTCTTATAATTAGAAATCAACTGTATTGCCGCAACAGGCCGAGCGGCGGCGGGGCACGGCAACTGAGCGCACGCGCATTTTCTGTCTCTCGGAAGTCGTTTGCCATGTCCTGCCGTCGGCCATGCGTGGCGGCGGCGGCGTTTTTGAAAAAAAAAAAAAATAGAGAGAGCGAGAGAGAGAGAAGGAACGAATGATACGTGCTTTCCCGGCGGGCTACGCCACGATGCGACGCGACGTCAAGCTAGCAGTGGGCGAGGGCGGTGGGTCCCGTGGTCCCGTCTCCGGCTACTGTTCGTTTCGGGAAATGTTTGAGAGGGCAGGCTCGCGTGTGTAATGCTAATTTTAATTTCTCCTTCTGCGTGTCGATGCGCTGGCTATACTTTGGATTGAGTGTTAAGCTCGCAGGCTCTGGGGCACCCCGGCAGGCGACGAGGCAGCGTGTAGGCGCAAGATGAGGAGCGACTAGTCACTTAGGGTATTTGGATTTTTCTTAGCCGGGCGGGCAGTGATTGGCTGGGGGTTGTGCACGGCGGGAATAAAGCACTCATTTCCTGGCAATCACTAATCATGACGAAGCTGGGAGTAGGTGGTATTGTGCTGGTCGTGTGCTGACGAGATGCGATTCGCAAGTCGGTGTGCGGGCGGGCGCTAGGCGACGGGGTTGGTGGGCAGATGGGCAGATGCGTCGGCAAAGCGACATGGAAGAGGCAAAGGGCGGGCGGGTGAAGTGCGGGCAGCATAAGCGGCGAAGAAGCGCAGAAGCGCAGAAGCGCAGAAGCGCAGAAGCGCAGAAGCGCAGAAGCGTGGAAAGTCGCCAGAACAGGCTGGCGGGCACGTCCGGGGGCGCCCGGGGGCGCGCGCAGAGGCGGCAGGGGGCGCGCGCGCAGAGGCAGGCAGGCCACCCATGTGGAGTCCTTCTAGAACGATGGTGTGACTCGTTTCGGGCCCTTCTCTTTCCCTCTTCTGCGAACACTGCCTGGCCAAAGCACTCCGCAGTTCGCGAATCACCACCGCGTGGGCGAGGCCAAGGACGCGTCACGGGCCCAACTCCGCGCCTGCTCGGCCGTCGGACTTTGCGCGCACGCGCGCGACTTATGCCCGCCGGGGCTCGGTCATTTCGCTGCGAAGGCACATCGAAATAATCCAGAGCGCGGGCCGCTGCGTCGCTACATGTACACAGTACGGATACATACCCAACAGCGACGCTGAGTCGAAAATAGAGTTACCATGGTGCCGGGTCGCGCTTCGATGCGGCTTCCAGAAACTGGCTACCTATTGGAGTCTATCGACGGCACCGCGGCCCGCCTTTCCGCCAAACCCTCTGTCTGCTTCTCGCTGGATACCCCAGTCTTTGCCATGTACACGAACAGCCGTTTGCCAAGCCGATTAATCTCCTTTGCCCAACAGCTGCGCTGCCAACCCGGTAGCCTTGCTCCGCCACCTCCCAGAAAGAGGAAAGGGAAAAGGTCTTCTCGTGCCCTATCGCTTCCCGTTTTGCTGTCCAAGCATCCGCCGTCCAAGCATCCGCCCAGCCAACTCTATTTGTTTCGCTGCCTACCGATCGAGCAGGATCCCCCAGTGTCTGTCCGCTGCCCCTGACTCCGCCCCTCGTCCGGCTAACGTAGCCACCAGCAAGACTCTTCTTTTGGCTGAATCAGGGCCCATTCGATCATTCTGTCGAGGCCGGCCGTCACCTCCATTTCTTCCACCGGCTCCAGCCGGTCCACGCCGTCGTCTTGCGGTCCTAGAAGAGCGGTTTCCCGGTCCTGGCGAGCCTGGTTCCATGGGAATCCAACCATGTGCCGGTCGAACCCCCGAGCCGTGCTCGTCTCGCGCAGCCTCGCAAAGGAAGCGCTTTCGAGCTGTAGTTCATCTCGCAGCAGCTTCCAAACACCTCTCCATCCCCCGCCAAGCAACACTATCTCCCGCAAGTCGAGTCGGCGCAATGAGTCCTTGTGTCCCTTGAGGAAGGTGCACAGCGCTTCGCCGTTGATGTCCATCTCCTCCAGCCTGATGCTGCGTAGTCGTGGTGAGTGGTAACGCGCAAGCGCCTCGCTGATCCTCTCGCATCTCCACACTTGATCATCCAATGAAATCTCAAGGCTTTTGAGGTTCGGCGCAGACTGCAGAAATCCGCTGCACATTGCGCCTAACCCGTTGCCCGGGAACCGTCTCCGGATGAAAAAGTGGCGCCTCGGCTCCTCCCAGTCGTCCAATGCTCTTAAAATGCCATCTTTGGTGCTCAGGCCGCTCAGGGCCTTGAGCAGCGTGGGATTGACTGTCAAGCTGTCGAGTGTCAACTTGGACGAGCCAACCGCAGCCGTGACCACGTTGAATACATGGTGCAAGCGGTCATCATGAGCCTTGAGCAGGGACTTGCGCCCGTCACCCGAAATCACATCTGTGCAATCGACTCCCATGTTCTTGCTCCAACCTCCAATGTGGATGTGCTTGAGGCCGATGAGCAGTTCGAAGATCCTGACCATCTTCGATGCGTCTTCTCCACAGGCAGCAAACGTTGCGTGAGCTGTGTGTTCGCATTCGTAGCCGTGTTCCATTTCCCGGCCGCTGTGGATTGTTTCGTCGATGCCGCTATGTTTGAGGGTGCTAATGTCCCGAAGCGTCCGCTTCTGGTCCGCCGGCAGAGCACCTTGGAGCGCGCGTTGATCCATCTTTCTAAATACCCTGACGCCGGCGAGGCTGGGACAGTCGGCATAGATGGTGATGTTTTGGATGCGGCGCTCGACGCGCGGGATGTGGCTGACCAACAGCAACTCGTCCATTGATGACCGCGTGAGAGAGAGTTCCCAGCTCTTGTTCTTAGCCGTAAGTTTCTTGTCGAGCGCATGGCCGCAATACTCGGCGAAGCGGTCGGACATGTTGGTGTGAAACCATCGACAGGTGCGGCGCACTTTTGTGACATCCTCATCCCCTACCCAAGAGAAGACATTGAGCGCCACCTCGGTGGACAGCCTGTAGATGTGCTGACCATGACTCGTCATGTCGCGCGTCCTTTTCCCTGCCAGACGCGGCGCCTTCTGCGGCTGACAAGCCTTGTTGTCCTCCTCTTCCAACCAACGTTTACGCTTTTCGTGTATGTGCCCAAGTGTCGAAGAGCCTGGTTGGCCGCCGACGTTGCTCAGGCTAGCGGGGGGAAATAACTTGGATCCAACAGCTGTACCTACATCAACGGTCTTGGTCGACGTGTCAACTTGCGTGGGAGGGCGTGCGCTGGAGACATGGTCCACATCGGAATTCAATGTTCGACGGGCAGGCAGTTGCTTCCGTTCGCACTGGGTTTCAGGGTTGGCCTTCGAAACGCGTTTGCGGCGCGGCCTATCATTCTGCTCGCCGCCATCCTCATCGTTCCGTTTCCTCTTCGGCTTGCTCTTCATGGGGGATCCGATTGGTACATTAGGTGGATAAGAGGCCATGGCTTGCTGTCCGTTGCCGGGCGAGTGAGAGGTAAAGTTGTTGCGAGGTACCTTACCAGAGGTCGTGGTGTCGCCAGCGATGCGCTTTTGCGGCTGCGCAGTCGGCCAACTGTCTTCGCTAGCATTCGACGCGCCCGTAGCGGTTGAAGAGGTGGAAGGGTGGTGGGCGCCGTCAGTGTCGGGTTTGCTGGTAAGGCCAACGTGGCGGACGATGCGCTTTGGCCGGCGCTCATCTCGCAGGCTGTCGCTGTCTCGTTTCCGTTTCGCACTCGACATCCTGCTTGGCTTCTTAGAGCAGCTGTTGATGTGGTGACTGGTGTGAGAAATGGGTTGGTCGTCTTCTGAAAGCAGCGTGTGGGTGACGGATCGGGGTCGAGGAAGAAAAGCGAGATGTAGGACGAGGTCACCCATTGCGAGGAGCTACATAAATGCGTGAAGGCAAAAGTGAATGTGTCATATGAGGTGGCTGGGGCAGTGGTAACGTGTTGTGTTGAAGTGTTAGTCCCATGGTAGTCCCTTGTTAGCCCCATCCGTCCCCAAACCACCATGTGACTGCAACTATAGATCGAAGCTTGAAACACAGCGCACCGCATGCACTATCGCTTCATACACCTTTGCTTTGCTCGGGTCAGCCAAGCTTCCAGTAGTTCCTTACTCACGGCCCATCTTATCCGATAGTCTGGTGTTGGTACTTCGATGATTGATATGTAAAATGATACCACGCCTGATTCTAGGACTTTCAATCTACCCGGGCCACATCCATGGTTGATTGGATACCCAACTTTTTTTTCTCAAGCAAATCTCGAAGAATTCCACACTCCAACCCGTGATTGCATGACGGATTTAATTACATGTGTGGTCGTCGTCATTACTAAAAGGAGGAAACGGTCGTGAAAAGGAAAAGAACAAGAGGCGCAAAAGTACTCCAAAAAGAATTCCGCTACCTCAATCCCAGCGCCCCACGCCGGCAGCGGATGCAGAATAGGATTCAGAAGACAACCGGCAGGATATTTGTACAAGAGTATGTTGGAAAACCAGAATCTGTAAACACACTCCGGGTGGCCAGAAAACACGAGAAACTAATATGACGATGAAAACGAACGCCGGAAAGGGGAACGCCGGGGAAGAAGCAACGGTAATTCGAGGAATCATAAGGAACCCGACCAGTATGTTAGTCGTCATCAAGAACGTCATTCGCATATTTCGTGGGCCGACCGCCTGCATATCGCTGTTCTTTCCACTTAAGCCGCATCTTCCGTGAATGCACTTTCCCTCCTTCTCTCCCCGTCTCGCTCTCTGGGCGTTGGGCCTGGCGCCTGTGCTAGCGGCGGGACAGAAGAACCCACTTCGTAATCACGGCCCTCGCGTCCCGAGTGGTAAGGATGTGCCTCATGATCAGCATAGTAAGGCCTTCGCTCAGGATAGTAGACGTAATGCCTATCGTCATGGACAGGCTCATACCTCCGCTGACGTTCGTACGGTAGGTACTCAACGTAACGCCTATGCCCATCCGAAGGCGGCCCCTGGATGTATCTGTGATCATGATATGGGTCGTCGATGCGGACGTACTCGACCACCTCGCCGTATTCGTTGACGTAAGCTGGAGGTGGAGGAGGTGCCTCGGCATAGCGATAACCCGGCGGAGGGCCGGGTGAGTAGCGATCTCGGTCGTCGTACTGCACATAGTCTCGCGACGGCGGGTGAGCCGGGTAATGTGGTTCGTAACGCGCGTCGTACACTGGCGGCTCGGGGCTGCGGCGCTCTGATCGCTGCCTCTGCTCAGGAATGCTTGTTCCCTCCCTTGTTGGCGACTTTGATTGTTCCAGCTGGCGACGAGCTGCCTCGTACCGTCCGTACCTACTACTACGTGGAGGCACGAGACGATGACCGTAATGATAGGGCTCATCGTGGTACATGCTCACTCGGCGGTAGCGGGAGGGTGCATAAGTGTAGCGACGTGACTCCGACTCCCGACGCCGCATCGAACCAAAATCCTCATCTCTGTGGTGTCTTGGCCCTTGAGAGTAACGACGCATGGAAGGCTCTGGCTCAGCTGTCGATCGCCCACCATTGCCTCGTACCGAGTTTGCTCGTGATGCGCGTGCGCCCGCGGCCTCATCCGGACGGTTTGGTGGTTCGTTCGGGGCTCGCGAATGCTGCCGCGTCCTGTTTTCCACATTTTCCATCTCCTCTTCATCACGAGCAGCTCGGGACACGTACTCGCGTACCCGCTCTCCGGTGGCCAGGTCGTCCAGGAATCGATCTGCAGCTGCCTCCACGTCAGGCGGCATAGGACTGCGCGGCTCCTGTTTGACGCTACTGTCATCGTGGTTCTCGTTGTTTCCCTGACGGGATTCTGGGCGGACTGCATTGATTGGCGAAGGAGCAGTGCTGAGCTCTGGGCGGTCGAGGTATCGCAGTCCAGCGCGCGTGGGAACACGCTCTTGTGTCTCAGTGTCCCGTTCGGAAGCGTGCCGCTCCTCTCGCCTAGGTCGATCCCAGGTTTCCTCGTACACGCGGCCATAGTAGGAATAGCGCCGTGAGGCGGCAGGGCTGAGAGGGACGTAGTTATCGGGGCGACGGCTTGGGTAACCATGGTCTTCATAATCTCGTGCAACCTTAACACACGTTAGCCTCATGAAGCCCTATATGAATGGGAGTAACTTACGTAATACCGAGGCTCGTCATAGTACACTGCCCGCATCCTACGATCGCCCCGAGGGGGGCTGTAGGGATATTCCATAGGACGGCGCGATGCTCTATGTTCATCCAGTTCGAAAGGGGGGCGGCGAGAGTCGTATTCACCGTCACCCGAGGGAGGTGCGGTAGGAGGGGCCATCGGAGAGCGAGCCGCCGGGGAGTCTTCATAACCAGGGCCAGAGACACGTGCCGCTCGAGCGCGTGGTGTTGGCGTGGGCTCTGGACGTTGTTCTTGACGGTGCTCCGTATGATCACCTGCGAACCTGCGCCGTGCTGGAGAAGGATCCCGCGCCGGGTTGGCTACCGGCATCTCGCTCTCGACAGGTTCATCGGGCACAATACCTATGTGTGGAAGGGGAGACGGGAATAGTGTTGGGAAAGCTTCGGCGATGATCCGGAGCTTGTGATCGTCCATTCCAGGACTTTGGACAAGTGCGGAGACCACACTGTCGTCGGGAAGCTCGATCATGTCTTTTTTCCACTCAAGCTGCGGTCCCGGGCTGACATCATGTGCTCCGAGCACTGCTCTTTCCATATGTTCAGACTTGAAATGAAGAATCAAAGATAGAAGAGTAGAGAAATTCCTCTCAGAAGAGTGGGAGGAAGAAGAAGAAGAATTGAAAGTAGGAGCGTGGTTATGAAATCCCAACGCACAAGCTCTACAACGAAGACCAGCAACAGCATTGAGAGGATGCATAGAGTGATGAGAATCGAGAGCATCAGCAAAAAGATCCAAGCTGGGTTCGATACCGAACCGCAGATTGAAGTGGTACAAGATGTGGTAAATTACCACAGAGAGCCTCACACTCGGAGGCAAGCCTTTGACTCCGGATGTGGATGTCCAGTAGTCTCTGGCCACATCTGTTAGCACCTTCAATTGATCCCGATACACATTCGTTGGCAAGGGTCCTCTGGATTCTGGAGCTGGAGGTGCCGGGGGAGTTCCGTGGGAGGAGCCACCGCGGTATGGTCCATAGGATCCGGATGCAGCTGTCTGTGGGCCAAATTGACCCTCATAGCCCGGCATAGGAGGACCAAAATTAGACCCAGGGGGAGCGAATGTAGGCCCTGTCGACGGCTGGAACGACGCGTAGCTGTCATAAACGTATGAGTTGTCATGCCATTGCGCTTGCGAAGAGCCTGCGTAGGGCGGTATGGAACCGGGAGGTGGGCCGTAGGGCTGCGGGGGGCCATGACGAGGGCCGTAGAAGTTAGCACCAGTGGCCGCGGGGGGCGGGAAGGGCCCATTGGTGGCTCCATATTGGCCGTAAGGTCCCGGGCTAGACTGAGCGAAAGGATGAGGCGTGCGCGAACTGGTTGGCGGCATGGAAGTTGCACCTTGAGGATACCCGCCGTAAGAGTAGTTTGGGTAAGCGTGCTGGGCTGCTTGGCCTTGGCCGGCCGTTGAGGACGAGGGGTAACCATTGTAGAATCCATATCTGGCCTTGGAAGGGTCCGGATGAAATGGGGGCTCCTCTGGCCAGTCGGCCTCTTTCCAGCAAACTACGACGTTGCCAACACTGAAAGCAGTGGTGTGCTTGGCGCCATAGTGCTGAATGATACCTTCGAAGCCGTACCATTTCGGATTGCCCTCACAACCCTCACCATTGCAGAGAAAGAGCTCCTTACGAAACTGTTCGGTCAGCGGTTTGATCTTGTTATCAAATACCCATTTCATATTCTCCAGAAGCAATCGCCGGGTAGGGGGTCCAGTAGGAGGGTCCTCACGGATCTCCTGTCCAGCAGCTAGCGTATCTTCGTCCTCCAGGGCAAGGTCGGCATAGAATCGGCTACGAATTTCAATCAAGAGATCAGCAGCGAACTGTGGGCAATTGTCCTTGGAAAGCGAACGGCCATCCATCCAGTCACGATTGGTAATCTCGTCGGCGTAGCCGCCCAGTTTTTCGCGGACCGGTCTTTGCACTTCCTCCCATTCACGTTCCAGCACCTCGCGGACTTCTTTCATACTAGCGTCCTGCTGACGCCGGTCCTCAAGCTTGACCTGCAACGCAGCCATTTGGGCTGCGCGTTCATGCTCAACCTTTTCCGCTTCGTCCCGCTGAGCTTCTAGCCGAGGCTTAAGCATTTCCCACGCCTTTTCGGTCAAGGGCGAAGAAATCTGACACGCGGCTTGAAAGGCCTTCATGTGTCGCAACACGTTTGGAGAGATCGAAGGATTCAGTTCCTGGCAACGACGTTCAATCTCACTCTTGCGGGCGGCTTTGGCTTCGTTCGCATCACGAATGCTCCGCTCAGGACGAAGATGGGATGCTCCGGGAGACAGGCTTTGTGGTGCCATTGGCTGCTCTGCTGTAGTGCCAGGGTATTGTGAAGAGCATGAGGCAGAGGCAACTTGAAGAGGGCAGCAGTCAGTATCCTCGCAGTGCGTGGACGGTCCAACAAATCCCGGGCATGCCGGACTAAGCATTGCCAACGTGCAGTATGCACGATTGGGCCCAAAGGGGTCGAGAGGGGCCAACTCACCAGCTCGTGGGACACCGTTCATCGGCAGTTGTCTGGAGAACGTATATGTAGCGGTCGGTGGCTGCTGACTGCTGGAGGCGATGGTCGGAGGTGACACTGTTTGTCTTTTAGGTAGACACAGGTCGTGGAAACCGCCTTTGCGCTCCCATCTCTCCCATCGCTCTGCGTCTGCAATCCTCCTTCGACCCATATCCTCAAGCCCTTTGAACCACTCCTCGCCAGCAGCAGGCCCAAGTACCCGTACTTCCTCGAACTGACGGGTGATGTCTTGCACGTGTGCTCTATAGTACCACTTGTACAAGGTGACGGTGGGTGGGATGGAAGTAGAACTCAATGTGCTCGAGGCGATGGCATGCAGACTCTGCGTGACGAAGAGGCAAGGCAAAGCCGCGAGAAGAGCGGTAGAGGAGACAGTGAAAAGCAGATTTTTCTCCTGGTGGACTGGTTAGAAAGCGAACAGGACGGCAGCACGGAACAAACGACAAACCGGTTGTGAGCGCTCTTCCAAGCATCTCCCGCACGAGCGTATGCCAAAGGACCAAATGACACGAACGCCATCAGTCCCCGGGCCTCCCTCCCACGTACTGGCAGGGTGCGGCTCGGAGTGTTGGCTCTTGCCACAGAACTGACAGCGTCGGCCTTTCAGCAAGCGCCACATGCTCAGCTCAGATTGACCGAGCAGTGGCCGGGGAATGGTAGGAAAGTACGTCTTGCGCGCGGAGGACCAGATGGACTCAGAGCTGACGATGGACAGCGAGGGAGAAAGGGGATGTGAACCTTGGTCGGGTTCATCAACGCGGGTGAGGAGAGTATGGAAAGCGCGGTTGACCTGCAACAGTCGACCGAGAGAAACGGGAGGGAGGTAAAGAAAAACATTCTGCCAGATGTGCCCAGGCAGGCCTGCGACAGGCGGGAGAATGTTGGCAAGGTGGTCGGGCACAGCAACGCGGCGCCGCTTGTCAGGAGCATCCACTGCTCCGTCGGCCTTCCGCTTGCCGAAGGGCTGGGGATCCCGTGGGTCGGGCATGCGGAGCGAAGGCCCGCAAGCACTCGAGGCAGCGGGCTGGCGGAAATGCGGCGGGCTCGCACTCGTGGCGAGGCTCGGAGGCTGCTCCATCACTCGAGCTCCTCAGCTCACGGCGACCATAGGAGAGCGGCAGCCGTCGCAGCGAGGCTGCGCGGGCGGTTTGCAGGCGGACGCACGGCGGGAGCACCCGGTGCTAGCAGGTGGACATGGGCGGGCGGGCCTGGTGCAGTGGGCGCGCAGCAGGGATGCGGTGGTGGTGAAGGGAGCGGAAGTGCAGCGAGGCGGCGGGCGACGGGCGAGATGGACGGCGTGCGGCTTCATTTGTACGCTCTGAGGGTGTTCGGCTCGACCGCCTCACTTTGCGGCCAATCGGGACGCGCTCGGCTTGCGCGCCCGCCTTCCCCGCGGCCCACTCGCGGCGGGTGCGTGCGTTTGGAGCGTATTGTAACTTGCCTACGAGGGGGTGGCCCGGCGCCGATTGATCCGTCCCGCCGCGCGGGCGCAGCTGGGGCTGATGACGACTGGCGACTGGGCGCCGCCCAAGCAGCCAGCCCGAACACCACCACCGCCGCCCTCTCTCTCCAACCGCCACACTCGCTCGCTGCTGCACCTCTCTTGCACGCGCTGTCTTGCGTCACCCGCGCCTCCCCCCCCCGCTCTCACACCTGCAGCCTGCGCGGCCCTCTCGCGCTCCCCCGCCCGCTCCGGAGCCCCTCGTCCGCGCTACTGCCTGCCACCATGGCCTCTCTCAACACCTCCTCCAATGGCCCCACGATCCGGCGCAGCTACGAGGGCGTCGTCAATGCGCCTCCGCCCTCCGGCGCCGCTGCCGCCTCGCCCACCTTCGGACAATGGGCCGTCTTCTCCGTCTCCGCGCCCCTGGCCAACGCCTTCCAGCCCGACGCCGGCAAGGAGAGCGTGCTCAAGGTCCAGACTACCGGAGGTACGCACCGCTGATGCTGCACACTGTGCCGTGGCAGAGCTGACATGCTTTCCGTGCAGAGGGCGAGTTGGCAGATCTGATCGATGAGCTCTCCGACGGCCGCATCCAGTTCGCTTTCGTCAGAGTCAAGGACCCCAACACGGGCCTCCCCAAGAACGTCCTGATAGCATGGGTTCGCGTCCCCGCTGCCCTTCTGATGCCTTGTCGCGCTAACGAGGCTGCATAGTGCGGCGAAGGCGTTCCTGAACGCACCAAGGGCTACTTCAACACCCATCTGGCCGCTGTGTCGAAGCTGCTCCACGTATGCTCCTTTTCTCGGCCCCGGCGATCCTCCATTAACCACTCCATAGGGATACCACGTCCAAGTCACTGCGCGATCCGAGAGCGCGCTGAGCCCCGAGGGCATCATCCAGAAGGTCTCGGACGCGTCGGGCGCCAAATATTCGGCTGGTGACGCTCCTGCTCCAATCGCCAGCAGGCCCCCGCCCCCCGTTGCATCCAAACCCGTCTTCACCCCTACCCGTGTCGGAGGCGCTTCCTCTGGCTTCAACCCGCTCGCCAGGTCGCGCGCCGCGCCCTCCGCTCAGAATGTTGACCAAGATGGGTGGGGCGCCGACGCTCCCCCAGTGACGAGGTCCCAGCTCGAGAAGGTGGAGTCGGCATACAAGCCCACCAAGGTCAATCTGGCGGATCTTGCCAAGCAGAATGAAGATGCCACTCGCTCTGGGCCCGCCAGAGGCGACACGCCCGGTGACGTGGTCAAGGGCGGTTACCAGCCAATTGGTAAGGTTGATATTGCTGCCATTCGGCGACAGGCCGCCGAATCCGGTCACCTCAAGGACGATCGTCCTGCCCCTGTCAAAGGCGCCTATGAGCCTATTGGTAAGGTTGACATCGCGGCAATTCGAGCCAAGGCATCCGGACCGAGTGGATCCCCCGCGAACATTTCCCCTGCTCCCACCGGCGGAGATGATGAAGCTCCCAAGTCATTGTCGGAGCGTTCCACGGCATTCCAGCAACAGCCCGAACGTCTCACCTCTCTGCCCAAGCCCAAGGTCGCGAACAAATTTGGAAACGCCGGTGCTTTTACTGGGACGAAGCCTCCCGCCCCTGCCTTCGCACCTAAGCCTGTGGCGGCTTCTGCTCCCATCGGGTCGGCGAGCAAGACCTTTGCGGACCAGGGTGGAAAAACCCCGGCACAGCTCTGGGCCGAGAAGAAGGCGCGTGAGCGCGGACTCAGTGGCTCTAGTGACCTTCCCCCGCCGCCTGCTGCCCAGCCCATTGCTAGCCAGCAGAGTGGCTCTGGCGGCTGGAAGAGCAGCTATACCGGCAAGTCCTGGGCGCCCGTGCATACGACCCACACCGGTGGTAGTAACCTCAGTGCCCAGCGTACTGGTGAGGTTGACCCTCCTCAGGAAGAGGCTCCTTCATCGCCCGCTGGTGGTGTTGGTGCGCTCCGGGATCGCTTCAAAGAGGCTCCGCCTATGGGATCTGCTGCTGCACCGCCCCCGATGGACATGGCTAGCAAGCCGAACGCGGGCCGCGCAGTGCCTGGCCTGCCCACGCGCCCGGCTGAAGCAGAGAGGCCTGAAGAGGAGTACGTGGATGTTCCGCCTCCGCCTGCGCAACCCCGCAGCCCCACTCCCCCGTCCCCTGACGTTCGCCCGAGCTCGCCGATCCGTATCGCCCAGCCCGTTGCAAAGAGCGCCCAACCCGAGTTCGAAGCGCCGGAGGAGCGCTCGCCACCTCCGCCAATGCCCACTGAGTCCATTTCTGCTGCTGTATCCGCTACCAAGGATCATATTCCCGACGAGCCGCAGGTGGAGGAGCATGATCCCGCTAGAGGAGCAGGTGTTGCCGCTGCTGAGGCATCTTTTGGTGCCGGTGCTGCTCATGCTGGGGGAGAAACCGGCGGCAAGCGTGCCGTTGCGCAGTACGACTACGAGAAGGCCGAAGAGAACGAGATCGAACTTGCTGAGGGTGAACTGATCACAAACATTGATATGGTAGATGAAGACTGGTGGATGGGCCAGAACTCTCGCGGGGAAACCGGTCTCTTCCCCAGCAACTATGTTGAGCTGATCGAGGATGAGGAAGCTGACGCTCCCGCTCCCGCTGCGCCTGCGGCCGCACCTGCGCCTCCTGCTGCACCTCCTGCTGCAGCTGGCAGTAAGGCTCCCACTGCCACAGCCTTGTACGATTACGACGCTGCTGAGGAGAACGAGCTCAGCTTCCCTGATGGAGCTACCATTACTAGCATTGTATGTTTCGCCTCCGTTGTTTGCGTCGCTTGAAATGACTAACCTTCTATTGTAGGAATTTCCCGACGATGATTGGTGGTTTGGTGAGTTTGGTGGCAAATCGGGTCTCTTCCCTGCCAACTACGTGCAGTTGAATGAGTAAAGCTCCAGGTGGAATTCGGTGTGGAAGCAGAAGGGCTTGTTAGCAGTCGTCCGCGATTCGTGCGTTCTTGCAGAATACCTAAGATGCATAGCACAAAAGTTCAAAAGTAATACTTAACATTTAAAATTTACTTAGGCTTTAAGTCGTGTTAATAATGTCATCTCCTTAAGTAACCTAGCTAATTTACTATCACGGTTCTAAGAGTAAAGAGTTAGTTTAGTTATAAGAGGTTATACGGGTTACGAAGATTAGCCCGTAACGAAGAACTATCTACTTATAAAGAAATTACGTGCCGCGCGTAACGTTACCTAGATAACTCGATAGATAGGCTATAATATTACTTTCTCTTCTCTAGTACTATTCTTTATTACGGTTCTAAGAACGAAGGTTTAAACTAGTTATAAAAGATTATACGGGTAGCGGAGATAAAACCGTAACGAAGAAATATTTACGTATAGAGAGATTACGTACTATATATAACGTTATCTAAGTAACTCGACGAATAGACTATATATAAAATATAAAATACGAGTAAAAAGCTTAAAAAAATTTATAAGTATTATAACTAATAAAAAACTTTAAGAAAATCGGCTATCGCTTATAAATAGAAGGGCTTTTAAATAGCTAAGTAAAAGCTATATAACTAATACGTAATTCGTATAAGTCTTATAATTATACGTCTATAGATATAAGTTATAATTATTTTAAAGTATTTAAAAAAATATATATAAAAAACGTTTAAAACGGATTTTATTTTTTTTAAATATTTTTCTTTTTCTTTATTTTAAAATACCTAGTTTTTTTTTTTAAAAAGTAGTTTAAAATATATATACTTCTACTAGTATATCTAGTTCTTCTTAAATTTAATATAAATACGCTACTTTTTTAGTAAAAGTTTTTATATATTTTTTATAAGTTTCTATACGGGTAAAACTAGGTATTTTAGTAAATATAATATAATATAAAGTAAACTATTTTAGTAAATAATATTTACTAAAATATTTAGTTCTTTTTAAAAAGTTACTACGACTTTAATCCTTTATAAAAAGTTTTAAACTATAAAGAATTTTAATAGAATATTTTATTAAAATACTTAGTTTTTTTAAGAAAAAATTATATAGCCTTACTAAATTATAAAGTAAAGTATTTAAGTAGAATAATTTACTAAAAAACTTAGTTTTTTTATTTTTTAAGCTATTTATTATAAGTTTTTAATAAATATTTAGTAGTTTATAAAAAGAATAAACGCTAAATATCTTTAAAAAAATCTTATAAAAGTTATTTTAGTTTTTAGTAATCTTAGGCCGCTATAAATTTAACCCCTTTCTCTAACTAGTCTTTAACCCCTTTTATCCGTATTTTAATCTCCCCCCTCTTTCTAAAAAAGCTACTTTTTCTCCATCGCTTACCTTAAATTTATATATAAAATAGTAGATAAACTCGAAGAACTCGCTACTATTCCGTCTACTAGCCTTACTAGCTACCGGTCTTACTACTTACCGCGGCGCCTTACTATCTACTAGCTACCGGCCTTACTACCTACTAGCCTTATCTTACTACCTACTAGCCTTACCACCTACTAGCCTTACCGGCTACTAGCCTTATCGGCTACCGGCCTTACCGGCCCGACGGGCGTTCTCGCCTCTTACGTGGCGGCGGCTAGTAGGCGGTAAGACTAGTAGTAGATAGTAATATAAGGCTAGTAGGTGGTAAGGCTAGTAGGTGGTAAGGCTAGTAGGTGGTAAGGCTAGTAGGTGGTAAGGCTAGTAGGTGGTAAGGCTAGTAGGTGGTAAGGCTAGTAGGTAGTAAGGCTAGTAGGTGGTAAGGCTAGTAGGTGGTAAGGCTAGTAGGTGGTAAGGCTAGTAGGTGGTAAGGCTAGTAGGTAGTAAAGTAAGGCTAGTAGACGGAATAGTAGCGAGTTCTTCGAGTTTACCTACTATTTTATATCTAAATCTAAGGTTGGCGACGGAGAAAAAGTAGATTTCCTAGAAGGGGGTTAAAATTATAGTAGAAGGGGTTAAAATACGAATAGAAGGGGGTTAAATTTATAGCTATCTAAATAAACTAACTTAACTACGTATATTTTAATAAGGTTAAATTATAAATTTAGGAAGAAAACTAGGTATTTTAATAAATAGTCTTATTAAAGCACTTAGTATTATATTTTAAAACTTTTTATAGATAAATAAGATTATAGTAACGAAGGAAAGAACGTTAAGTAAATACCTAGAATAATCGGTCGAAGCAACCATACGTTATAGGTAAACGAAAGATAAGATAAGAGATAGATAATAAGAAGATTAGAGAGAAGAGATAGTAGTTAGTTATTATTTTATACTACCTAAAGAAAGTACTTTTTATACTATAGTAAGTGCCGGCCGCTAGTTATAGCCTTAGATCTTAGGCCGAGCTTCTACTACTCTTACTTCTTAAGCCTAGGGACCTTGCCCTATTAGGTATAGCCGGATCCTCTACTACTATAATAGTAATTTTTTTAGAAAAACTAAGTATTTTAATAAATATTATTTACTAAAATATCTAGTTTTTAAAACTCTTATTAAGCTCTATAAAAATATAAGTAGTTAAATTAATTTATATAAATTAATCGCGTATTTTATTATTTTTATTAGCTTTTATTTAGTCCCTATTTAGTCTTTATTTAAATTTTCTTATAATAAAGTAGTTTTATATAAATAAAATAGTAGAATTTTACTATTAGAGTAGATTTTACTAAACTATATTTAGTATACTAATATAAATCTTATTATATATTTAGAAACTAATAAAAAGTATATATATTAGAAATATAAATAGTATAAAAATATAAAAAAGAGAAAATAAGTAGTTTTACTATTTTATTATTTTATTTATCTATAATTACTTTTATTATAATAAGCTTAAATTTTACTAACTTATTTTACTTAGACGAAGTAATTTTTAAGAAAACTTTATTTATATATATACTATTTTATATATATTTATAAAAATTAACTATATAATCGCTTTAATTAAGTTTTAATTAAATACTATATAAAGTAATTAGTAAGTTAGGGTAGATAATACGCCTATAAATTTAACCCTCGAGAAAAGCGCTAAAACCGGTACCGTTCGAAAGCCCTCAATTTTCTTAGCTAGAATCTCGATTCTTAGCTTCGTAGCTACCCGCGCCGTTAGCGTAGATAGAGAAAAGATAAGAGAAAGAGAGGCTCTAGGCCGCTAGAAACCCCGTACCTCTCTACGCACTCGAAAACTAATCTAATCTATCTAAAATTTCGTATAGAGCTTCGCTAGTATTCCGGCTAGAACGCTCTAAATTTATACGACGTTTCGAGTAAGTTTTGCGGAGAAATCGTACTCGAATTTTCGAAAACCCGCCTCTTTTCCCCTAGAGTAAAGAGTTTTCGCGTATAAACTACCCCGCGCGGACGCTCTTTAAACTAAAGTACTTCTAAATTCCTTTAGTCCCCTAAGAACGAGTTCGGCCCGAACGAACGAGAGATACCTTCGAAAAAGCCGGTTTTCCGCCGGCTTTTAAAGCCCCCGAATCCGAAAACGGCTCGATAGCTTAGCTAACTCGAATTTAATACGAGAGAACTTATTCTCGAAAAGGTAAAACGAGACGAATTTTCTACTTAAAAAGAACTTAAAGACGTCGCTCTTATACTCGAAAGTAAGAGCGCGTAGTACTAGCTACGAGACTCGATTTTAGATCTAATTTTAAGCCCGGTAGTCGCTATCCCGCCCTAAATAGAATTTAGTAATAGAATTTAGCCCCTCGCTATTTTAAACTAGCCGATAACGTCTTCGTTAATAGAAATTAATACTAAAAACCCGCCTTTAGTCTTCTATTTCTAAATAGAAGATAAACGGCCTTTAGCTTCGCTTAGCGTAGCGAGCGAGGCGATCTCTAATCTAGAGATTACTCTTTATACTAAATTTAAATCTTAATCTAAACTAGTCGCCCGAAAGCTAATTAAATAATTTTAAACTATTTTAACCTCTCGACTTTTTACCGCTCTAGCTACGGCTACTAAGGCTATATTTTTAGCCTAAAACTATATCTAAAAGGTAGTAGACCTCGTTAAAACTCGCGTAGATAAGTTCTAGCTTCTAAACCTTCTAAAAGTCTTCTAAAACTATATCGAGAAAAACTAACTTTTTACTATAAATTAGTAGCTTCGCTAGCCGCTAATTCTTTTAAAAATAACGACTAGTATTTCTAAGACTACTAGCTAGCTCTTTTAAATCTACGCCGTAGCTATAGCGTTAAATCTTTCTCTAAAACTAGCTAAAAAGTTATTTTTAAAGCCTACTAATACGCCTAGTAAACCGCCAGCCTCTAAACTAGTAGTATTAACTAGATAACTAGTACTACGTAAACTAGTTCTTTCTAAAAACGTTTCTTTTAGAGAGCTACGAACTATATTTAACGTATAATTCGCTCTAAAAGAGAAAAACCCCGTTTTTACTAAATATATTAGATCGCCGAAAGATAATATAGTACTAATAACTACTTCGAATTTCTTAAGTACTTATCTACTTAAGAATATACCGATTTAGAATAGTCTTATTCTATTTAAAACGGCCGAAAAATCGAAGACGTAGTTTAAGATCGTAGCGTATAGTCTTTCTATTAAAGAATTTATCTTTAATAAGGCGCTTTCTACTTTTAAAAAGAAGATTTTAATCTTTAATAAAGGTCTTAAGTTAGTAAACGCTTTCTACTAGCTTACTCGTAAAGAAAAGCGGGCGAACGGGCTTAACGGCTTAATATACCTCGCCTTTTCTACTAAAAATAAGGCGAATAGAGCTATTAAGAGTAGTCTTTATATTACTAGTCTTTAACTTCGCGTCGAACGGCTTAGAAAGAGAGAAAAAGATAAAGAAAAAAGATAGTTTTCTAAACGTTTATCTATTTTTTTTTTAGATTTACGCGGGTTTTCTCTCTTATAGAGTTTTTATCGCGTAGAGTTTCTTTAGTTATACTTTTCTACTTCTTTTTCTACTCTTTATATAAAGGGCCGCCCGTTTTAGCGTACTATTATACGCTCTATTAAGACCGCCGCTATTAAACGATATTTTAACTCTTTTTTTTATAGTACGCTTCGGCACCGTCTCTAATAGCTAGTAACTAAAAAGGGACGTTAAACTAAATAAATAAATAAATAAATAAATAAAATAAATAAAAAATAAAGACGGCGGAGTAATATAAAGGCGGCGGCGAGATTATCTAAATATAAAGAAGAAGGCTAAAGACGTAATTAAACTACTCGATATTTAAAAACTTAATACTATAATATTATCTTACTATTTAAAAATACCTTTTCTACTAGGCCTAGAATACTACTAGTAGAATTACTATTTTACGTAATTTTATACTACTAAGCGAAAGACCGAAAGCCTCTATAAAATAGAGGATAAAAGAGACTTTTAGTAACGATATTTATACTTTTATTTATTTAAAAACTTATAATAAAATATATAAATAGAGTATATATTTAGATAAATCTTATAAAACTAATAGTAAAGAAAAAGCGTTAATTTAATACCTAAAATAATTAGTTAAAGTAACTATAAGCCGTAAATAAACGAAATTAAAATAATAAATAAAAGTAAAAG